>NC_142524.1:3752500-3770000 GCF_964205215.1 Stylophora pistillata | reverse complement strand
ATTTCTTGCTGTACCCCGAGTATTGCATTCTCAGGACCATCTCGTTAACATTCTCTACTACTCGTTCCCATGGTAACAATCTGCTACAGTTAAGTAAGACCCGAAGGACTTCTTGGGTCAGGACTGTTCTCTTTGTACTCCAGCTTACGGCAGACCTAGCATGTATGACTGTCTTAGAAGCCATGCTCTTGGAATAAAACTCATACATGATCATTGAGGCTGAGGCTTTCTTGTCCTGCCTGTCTGTCTCTTTCCCTTTTGTTTCCATCCACACCTTCAAGTCAAGGATAGGTAGCTTTCCGTCCTGGTGTTTAGAGGGGTAATCTATTTCGAGTTGTATTGATGGGTGTATGTCGTTTCCTATCTGTTTTATCAATGACAGTGTGGACGAGAAGACTGCCCAGTGTGTAGCACAGGTGGAAAAGGACCGTGTGATAGAGAAAGTGTGATGTATGAGATTAAGTGTATCCAGTGTAACAGCGTATACGTAGGGGAAACAGCCAGGAGCGCGTATACCAGAGGGAAAGAGCATACGAAATCACTTAACAATAAGGAAGAACGATCTGCATTGTGGAAACACTGTAAAGAGAAACACAATAGAGAGGTAAAGCAGTTCCGAATGGATGTGACGGGGGTTTATCGCAATGACGCGATGCTGAGACAAATAACTGAAGGAGTGAGGATAAATAATGTGAACGAAGACTCGCTTATGAACTCCAAGAACGAATGGAACTTTTTTCAAATCCCACGAGCTGTGATTGATACATCATGACCGCTTACATGAAGCCTGGAAGAAGTGTGGACATTTCAGAGTCACTTATATGAACAATTATTTATGAGTATTTTAAACATGGCGGAGTACTACTGATGAGGATCATAATTGATCGAAATCGATTTGGAATTCCGCTACATTTTTACAAGTGACTTTTTATATACCATTTTACACGTTTTTACAGTTTTTACAATTCTTGTATTCGTTTTATAGTAGTTTTTAGTGCGTCGAACGTGACTACGAGACGTTATGTCTAGCAAACTGACTCAATTATCGAACACGTTCCTGGCCTCGGCCCACAAAATTTCATCACAAAGATAGGATTGATAATAGACTTCTTGGGGGTACGAATCGGAAAGGTCTTTACAACACGCCATCCTCCCATAAAATGACATCACTTGTACTTTCAAAACCATTTATTGAAGTGACAATGTACGAAATTCACATTTTCGTATACATGAAATGTACAACGTATACATGAAAATATCACGTTGTAAAACAGTGAAATCCTAGAAACGTTACAAAGTATAAATGCAATCTGTTCATACCGACTGTTCGTGTTAATTTTTATTTTTGTCCTCGCAACCCTCGAGGCGCTTCATTTTTTGCGTAATTTTTTCCTCCACAATATGACGCAGGACTTTTTGGAGGGCCTTTATGGCTTCCTTCTTTTTCTCGACGTAGATTTCGTCTTGATCCACTTCGGGCATAGACTCCTCGAAGTAATCATTTTCGATAGTTTCCAACATCTTTTTCTCGTCCACGTCGTCCTCCCTCTTGAGGATGTCTAACAAAGTATCTACCAGGGTAACCACTCGTTCTGGTTCCAATTTGAGAACGTACTGGCGGTTAGAACTTGCCATTGCGTTGTTGACTTGAGGAGACTTGAGACTTCTGACTTGAGGAGAAAGAGGACGCCTCGTGGTTTGACTGTCTCTGATATATACACTTCTAACCAATCATAGCGACTTACACGATCTATCCAATCATAGTTCGACATACACCTCTAGAACGTGATACCTCTTTGTTCCTGTAAAACTACTTTCACCAGTCTTTGATGAACCGCTGCGATTCCAGTGATTTTTTAAGCCACTCTGGGGAATATTTTTCAGAGGTCAAAGTCACCAATTCACTCATGACATCGGGATGGCTTAACATGGGATTACGGAACGTGGTCCAGACTTCTGTCACATCGTCGATATAAAAATTATTTTTCCTTAACCGTTCGCCCAATTGCTGAAATGTGTCCCAATGTTGAAACAGGTAGAGCTGCATGTGGCCGCCGATAGGATCACGCACAATGTCATCAAATACATTTTCGCACGCGTCCATGAACTTATATTTACTGGAATTATCTTTCGTGTGAATGACAGGCCATTCCTTGTCAAAGGCAGCTTGTACATACCATAAGAAATAATACACTTTCATGGGGTAACGCGTGGTCGAAATCAGTTCATAGCGTAGCTTTTCCGTTATTGGTTTGTTAAAATATCCCAATATACCGCGTATGAGTTCACGAGGACTGCTTATTTTGTTTGTGGCGTCCAAATCAAACTGGTACTTGTGCTGGTAAAGTAAGGCGCTATCGTTCAATATTCTCACGTCGCTCATGATGTACACACTTTCCTGGCTTGGTATGAAATGATGAATTTGTGTCTGCTAGCTTTAAGGAATATCCATAGGTTTCTGATTCTCCACGATTCGTACCGGTAAATGACATCTCAGACAATAACTACTTTTAAACGGCGTATAATGCCAACAGTTTGTACATTGGAACCATCTTTCTGCCAGTCTTTGGGCAAAGGCTTTATTATTCCAAATGTACCGTTGTTGTTTTGGCATCTTTATTCAATTTTGAGTTTCTACAGCGTAGATACAAGTGAAGGAAAGTTTTCTCTGTCTTGGACATGGCCAATGTAGGAGTCTCGCCACACTCGCATTTCATCGTAGCAATCCTGGCCAGGGTAAACCAGTTGTTTCCTTGTTTGCGACACCCATCGTAATAGGAATGGTAATCCTTCAGAGAGGTAAACACCGGGCAATTTTCCACCTGACACTTTAGAAACACATCTTGGATCCATTCTTTCTGTGATTGTATTTCATTCATACCCTCGTTATGAATGGGGCAAGGATAGCAGACCCCTACACTAGCCAGTAACTCTTCCAGAGTACCGTATTGATAATTACCTGACTCAGGTATCTCGCCTTCTTCCAAGACCTGGGTTTCCACTGGTGGTGGGATGGGCTGCTGAGGGATCTCTGGCTTAATGGATTCCACCAACTTCTTCAGTTCTTTCAATGGAGGTGACTGTGAGGTATTCTCAGGAATATCTGTGGGATACACCACTTTCACAGGGGTCTGCATCACGGGCACATGAGAATCCAAATCCAACGACAGGTTTGTGACATTTTTCTTTCTTTGCCAGTTCTTCTTCTTCTTGGGTTGTTGCTGCTGCTGAGGTACACCATCAATCATGACAGTTCCATCGGGATACTTCTCTCTCCATTCTTTCTTAAATGTGTAGTCTGCCTCTCCTTTATTGTAAGGTGTAGGTCTCTGGCCTTTCACTCATTTGGTTAGTTTCTCCATTTCTCTTCTTCTGCTGCTGTTGCTTCTGCTGCTGCTGCTGCTCCTACACTGATGAAAAAGCAGTGAAACGATGCTAGCTTTATACACACGAGAACAATACCCCTCTACTTTTGATTGACAAGTATTGTTTTAGCAGGGACGCGACGCTAAAAAGAGACGCGACGCCAACTTTGATTGACAGTTTCTATTTTTAAAAGAGACGCGACGCTAAAAAGAGACGCCACGCTAACTTTGATTGACAGTTTCTAATTTTTAACAGAGACGCGACGCTACCTTTGATTGACAGGTCTTGATTGAAAGATATTGTTTTCACTTTCTATATAGAACAAGGTACACTCTTATCACCTACATCATTCACCATGAATCCCTCTATGGAAACGAGTCCTACAATGGCTGTGTTACTTATGGTTGACATTTTAGATTCTATGGAATATCACTCTGACGTCAAATCAAAAAGAAGAGTCATTCAAGATACTGAAACCTATTTAATCAAATATGCACCTACCCGTGAGGATTACGATAGAAGAACGTGGGAATTACGTGGTCAAGTCATGCGTGCCTTTTTGGAATTTGTACGTTATCATCACGATGGTGCCATCTCCTCATGCAAGAAACGCCTATCATTCACCGATGATGAGCAGACGCCAATCAAACAGTGATTGACAGCTGTTACCTACAAACTCTTTTATAAGACTTTCACTTTCTTACTTTTTCATCATTTACCACTTTGACAGCCAACATGTTTGACGACCTGGACGATAATCCTAAATGGTGTGCCGTAGCTTTAAAAGATTTGTTAGACATTGTAGAGAGAAATGCAGACTATGATGATTACTGCCGAATGCTGAGATATACAAAAGAGTTCATAAAAACCTATGGAACTTTACAAGTGGAAACCGATAAAGATATGACTATTAAACTGCAAGCGGACATCATGAAAGCTTTTCACATTTATATAGAACATTGTAACACAGTCTACCTTAAAACGTTAGAAGAAGAACAAAGCAGTGACGAGGATGAAGTGTTTACTAAAAGGACAACACCAGAAGAAAAGACACCTTATATTCCTGAACCATTTCCATTTCCATTTATGCAACATTCAATTACACGATTAACTGTATATTTTATTTTTTACCACTACATGTTTGCATCTGCGTATTATAACACGCGATACCACATGGTTCGCATATTCATCTTTTTACACATATATAAATATGACACATTTTATCTTACAAGTATTGGGAGGGATTCACTCATAAAAAAGTCAACTATCGGTGATTCCCTTCCAAACCTTTTTTAAGAATATGAATTTTTTTCAATGTAAAGATAATTGAAACGCGTGGCACACAAATAAATGTGATGATTTTTAAAATTAACTACTTTGTGTTTTTTGACTTAATCCCTACGCCATCTTGGATTTCTTTGTTGTCTTTGTTTTTCTTCGCCATCTTGGATTTTTGACCGTTATTTTTTCAAATTTTTTAACCCTAACCCTAAAAAACCCCTCTTACACCTACGCTACCCCTATAACCCTAACCCAAAACCCTAACCCTCACTCCTAAACCCTAACCCTAACCCTAGGTCCACTTCCTAGGTCCTATGAATCTCATTATCTCACTCGGCCGAGTCACTCGGACCCAGACCCTGTGGTTTTAGCTAGGAAGGTGCCCACCCGATTCGCCCTTAATCTACCGCTTATAAGCGAATCTAATTATTCTCAAATTACCGCATACATGCCGATAAAGTAGGCCCTATTTACCTACCGAGATTAGATTACTGAGAACAAAAAAAAGGCCTGGTAAGGTGCTGGATTTGTAGCTTAGCCTCGTACGGTATCGCAGTCGCACTTGACATGTGGCAAGGTTCAAGCGAAAGAGGAAAGTTCATCGCTTTTACATCTGGTAAAAAGAGATCATGGATAAAATTCCACGCGTGAAGATTACTGAAGAACAGAAAAACATTCTGAAATCATTTCATGAAAATGGAATGATTTCTACCAAGCGGGAAATGGGAAGTGTAATACGCGAATGTGCTTCAGTAGCTTCATTGTCAGAGGAGCAAGTTAAGGTAAATGAAATACTTCAAAACACGTTCATGAATAATTTAGTTTCCGTGTCGTGAGGCTTAATTACTTTCCTTCACTACAATTCATGCATTTTAAATTATTTCCCTGAACCACGGTCCTGCTATCGCTCGCAAGCTCTTTGATTTCACTGGAAGATACCTAGGCCTGCTAGCTGCTCCGATCTTTATCAGCTTAAATATGGCACCTTAGGTTTGCAGCTTTCTTCAGTTGTTGTCAATATTATATATTCCACAGTCTGTTGAAGTTAAGGCTCGGGCTTACACTTGAGATACTATTGACAGTGGTACTCCACCAGCCTATACTTATTTCGCAACACTAAATCTACAACAAATTATAGCAAAAAAAAAACAGCTATTCCTAAACATAGGGAAAGTGCTCAAGCAAAGTAAACCACCCAAAATACAAATAAAAATATAAATAAATCAATAAATATTTTAAAAAATGACGAAGTTAAGAAATGAGTGAAAGAATGAATGAATGTATAAATCAATCAATCAATCAATTTATTAAGCACCATTTTCAATTTTCAACAATTGCAAGGAAGTTAGTAGAAGATAATCTACATCTATTTTACACAAATATAATTGGAGCTCCTTGAATGACTAACTGAAGTGTGCTTGTTGTACGTGTCCACAATTCTATGTTTATAAATGTTTAAAAAATTTTTTTTTCTAGTGCGTTTTTTTTTTAATTTATAGGCCCACATCCTTCTGCCTCAGAGTACTGAGATCATTCTCCATGACAGAGTTTACACAGTCATGTACAATTGACAGATTAAGCAATGATGAGGAGTCAATTGGAGTTTGATTTGTATATGTTGGGAGTACAGGATTCGAGAACATGATAGTAGACTGTTAAAAGCCACACTAATATAGGTGTATTTGAAGACAAAAGTATTATGTCTTTCCACTTCCAAATGTAATTAAACCATTAGGTAATGACACCAGGTCAGTGTATTCACTATCCAAGCAGGATGGAATATAAGCTAGTCCTACAGTTGAGGATTTTGTTGGTGGTAGTAAACAATTAGTATGTAAGAATTTTGTTGCTCCAGAAAATGTCCATGATGCCTTCCTCCCAGAAATTGTTTTGGTTTACCCCCCCCCCCCTCCCACCTTACCACTTCAGCAGTCCATTTTGTTTCACCTCAGCCTTCCTCTCCAATCTGTTTCAAAATAATATAAAAAGGCTAGCAGACCCACACAATCCAGATCATGCTCCATGCGCAAGAAGCTAGAGTCACTCTCGGCTATCGCCTCGAGCGACTGTTATGCTTCTTTCATGCTTAGCAACCTCCCGCGTGCATCCATAACTCAATAGTGTACGCTGTGGTGTTTACCATTTGTTAAATCTAAACTGAAAGGTAGCTAAAGCATGAACCAACTGTTAGCAAGTCCCTGTGCAAATTGTTTCACATACAAATGAATTTGATTTAATTTCTGGCTTAAAATATTTATTTGCATTTGTATCATATCTTGTGCTTGAGGGTGGTATAATAGTTGGGTTCAGTGAAGGTGATTGTTTAATAATTTACACATTGTAGTTGAGCTGTTATTTTTCATGATATTTATCATTAAACATCAATTTGGCATGGCACATTTGTGAGAGTGCTCACCTCCCACCAATGTGCCCCAGGTTTTATTTTCACACCTGGCACCGTACATGGGTTCTGTTTTTAATGTTGTTTCCCATCCTTGCTGTGAGGGTTTTCTAATTCATTTGGAAGACAGCAGATTAATAATATGCAAATTCCTATTTTTAATTTCGTTTCCCTTATATCCTCATCCCACTGTGCTGGTGCAAAGACTGGAAACAGTCATCACTGTGAGTAATTGAAATGCAGTTGAATTTCTTTTTCTATCTTAAATGGAATTAATTTAGAGTGCATTAATTTGCAGAATTGGATAAACAACTACAATGCCAAGCTGAGTGGCTCTGGCAATCGGCAGACAGCTCCTAAAAGCAAGCAACTCCATAGAAAACTGTCAGGTTACAACTTATTTACTAGTGATGTTATGCAAAAAGGTAAATGTAATTATTTCAATTGAATCATTCCTATGTTTTTAGTTGAAATTAATACTATGAATGAATAACCAATCTATGCATTTTAAATACATTTTACAAGCATTTGCAATAATTAGTTACTTTTGGAATGGTCTTCACTATTACCATTTTTCTTTTGCACTATATCTATTTTTCTGCACTATTTAAAATTGAAGATAAAACTGGTGGGAGTGCAGATGTCTTTAGGACTTTAGGAGAAAAGTGGAGGGGCCTGGCAGAGGAATCCAGAGAAGAATACCGCAAAAAAGCCATGGAAGATAGTGGCAATCTTATCTTGCAGCCATCAAATAGTGTGAGAGACCAAAAGGTCATTAAAAATATGATGAAAGAGGTACAGTTGAACAGCCATAGTGCATGTAGTGCATATATTACATTATGCTTAAAAGGAAGCTGTATGCTATAATTAATTGCCAATTTGTAGCATTTCCAAGCACAACAATTTAGTTACATTTGTATTTAACATAAATTGTATATTGTAAAGATGAAAGAGAGAAAAAGTAACTTATTAAGTTTTAATGAATGAGTGAGTGAGTGGGTGCATGGGTGGGGGGAGAATAGGTCATGTGACTTATGTTTTAAAAAGAACAATTTATGATGTAACGACATTCAAAGCTGGTCATCGACTGTTTTGCACGTAAGCATCAAGATAAATCATCAAGATAGCAAATCAAGGGATCTGACTACTCAGAAACAAATTAAGTTACGAAACCATTTGTCGCTTGAACTAAGAATGTTGTAAATAATAATTTATCGCGAAACTATTTAAATTTCAGCTGGCTACAATATAACCATGGGTGCTACAAACTGTGTTCACTCTAGTGCAAATAAAGTTCTGACAACTTTGATCCCTGGTGGGCTAATCTTCAAAATAAGTAACTGCTTTAACCATAGGAGTGAGTCAATGATTGGAATAGATCTCACATGATAATGATATCACACTTGTTTTGTATATAATTTGTAGATCAGTTTAAGTCATGCTGTTTATATTAGGTGTGGGAGGTTGAAAACTTGAAGGTGCTCCTTCAAAAACAACAGGGTGAAGCCACCTTAAGGTGTCTTTGAGGAAGCATCCCGTGAGCCTGGGATTATTCTTAATTGTTTTATTTTAAATGTACAGGTGGCAGAACTTGAATTGCTTGGTGGACAGGGAATGGTGTTATGCTCGTATGATGGCATGTTATACCATGGCCAGTCAGCTATTTGTGACAAGCTGATTGCTGACAAAGACCTTATTAAGTCCTTTGGTAGCCTATTGCAATGTAAGTGTCCAGTTATATTTACATATTTTAACATAATAATACATTGGCAATGGTTGAGGTCACACTTGGCCCTTTTTTACCATAGTAAAGTTAAGTTTACCATAGTTACGTCAATTTGTAGTGTGACCGATGATTTTCGCTTTACTATGGTAAATGTAATTGGAGTGTGTCGCGATAGCAACCGCGGCAGGATGAAGAAAAGTTAACCATGGTAAAACGACCTGAAAAAGCATGGTTTATCACGCGTTTATCTAAACTTTGTTTATTTAAGTGACAGCTTGTCTACTCTCTTAGCATGGAAGGTCTAAAAGCTCCGGAAGAATGAAATAGTTGCGCTATTTCTATTCACGCGCTTTTTTCTTGTCTTCGGATCACGACGATCAACGCAGAAGCAACGTTAGACCCGGTTGTAAAACTTACCCAACGAAAGTCGCTGAAATATGTCAGACAAATTCAATTCAAAGTAAGTTAATGCTTTTACAATTGTTTCCTCTTCAAATGCCGCTTTTTTTTGTTCAAGCTGCTTAATTTGCGTTAGACTGCGTTTAGCTTGTGGTAAATGCTGTTTTCGATTGTAATCCTTTACTTAAATCTTTCAGCTTTCCATCTCGACGTTTCACAATTCCATCAGCTGCATTTGTAGATGATCGACCTCCTTTCCAACGCACACCTTACGTTTTCGGCCAACAGGAAAACAGTGTTTTTCCCGAATTTAACGTCCGTGGCATTGCCCCACAGTATCCGCTCAATTTTCCTTTTCACTCCTCAACAGCAGCTTTGCCAAGAAACGATTTAGCTGTGGACCCGGCGTACTCCGCAGAAAGTGCCAAAAAATCCACTTTAACCGAGCAGTCACGCATTCGTTGGAGTGATGGAGAGGTTACGTTGCTTATTGCAATTTACGGCGAGGAGTACCCTAGACGAGAAAGGGGAAAAAGCCTGGAGACGATGTGGGAAAGGATAGCAGCACGACTTGTCGCCGAAAGTAAAGAAATAAATGATTTTATCAGCGATAAGTCAGCAAAAAATTGCCGTGATAAAATAAACAACCTCAACAAAAAATACAAGACAGTCAAGGATAAAAGCAAACTAACAGGAGAAGGCAGCGAGGGCATTAAATCATTCCCAGAATTTGATGCTCTGGATGAAATTTGGGGGACAAGGGATTCAGTAAATCCCAAATACGTCATGGAGGCAGGTACGTCCCACACTCCAACGACTCCTGTACCGAGTCCAAGTTCCTCCTCGGGTGGAAGTGCAAGTAACACAACGGCAAGTCGCGAGTCTGAAGTAGATGAAGAGTCACCCCTGTCGCAGGCACTGGTTAGAAGCGGAGCTCGACGGGGAAAAGGGAAAGAACTAGTTTTGCAGCCGGGAAAACGCGCTCGACCTGAAGATGACGATGACGATGCCTTAACAGACGATGACGAACTAGAACAAGCAAAACGGCTATTTTTCAAAGACAAGAAAAAGCCAGGCTCAAAGAAGAAAAAAACCAAGCAGAGTAAAAAGGACGACGAACGTGCTAAGGATCAAAACAAGGAAGAGGACATGCTGAAGGAGCTAATCAAGGCACAAACAGAGGCTGCAAAGAGAGCAGAAGAGGAAAAGAAGGAACTTTTCCAATATCTTAGGGAGTCTGACAACCGTACCCAGGAGCTTGTGCTTGGTGCGATACGGGAATTAGGCGTAATCCTCAAAAAATGAAAGTTAGACCTTTCTTTTTCCTCTTGTTTACAAGGTTCTTCTTTTTCGTTTTATTGTTGTTGTTTTTTACCGTTACAGTTGCAGTTACAGTTTTGTTCCAGAGCTTTTGAACAATTTGCGAATGGAGTTTCCCAATTAATTTTTTTTTTCAGACTAAATATATAGGCAGGAATGGAAAGTAATAATCCACAGTTTGACCATAATCGTGACAGCACTTTTTCATGAGTATAAATGTTATGAATGGAGTTAAGCAAGAACTCATCAATAATTTCAGATTTGTCCGTTTAATAAAAGGACAGTCTATATAAAAAAAATGAGTTCATTCAGCGAGAAATGCAGTTAGAGCTTGCCTTACAATTCGTCCCTGCCCGAATGCAATTTGATCGCCGTCATCATCCCCATCTTCATCATCTTCATCATCGGAACTATGGTCATCTTCGAACTCGTCAGCCCTTAAAACGCAAATGTTGTGCAAAATACAACAGGTCAGGATAGTATGTGGAACTTTTGGTGTCTTTTCTTCAAGTGGCTTTAGTAGGCACCTCCAATGACACTTCAGCTTCCCAAAGGCCCTTTCTACTATTACCCTACTCTTGCTCAAAATCTTATTAAACTTGGCCTGATTCCGATTAAGGTTACGGGAATGGGGATAAGGACTAACCAGCCAGGGTAGTAATGGGTAAGCAGAATCACCGATCAGAAGGGGGTGCACAGTTACTCCATTAATGCGTTTAACTGGCTCAGTCAAAATAAGGTTGTGCTCGGCTCTTTGGTACAGTGTACTAAGTCTCAATACTCTGGCATCGTGAATACTACCGGGCCATCCTGTGCTGACATCTATAAATTTACCAGTTGCATCGACTACTCCTTGCAAATTAATTGAATAGTTTTGCTTTCTGTTAAAATAATCTTCATGATTAACATGGGGTGCTTTTATGGCGATATGAGATCCATCTATCGCTCCAACAACATTTGGAAATCCAGCTAAACTTTCACTCCTCCTCATAGCCAGTGTAACATCAAGCGGATCATCTGGGAACTGTATAAAATCGTCCTTGTGGCGTATTAAGGCTTCCATAAAGTTTTCACATATCTTTATTACAGTAGATTTTCCTTGTCCGAATGTTATTCCCGTCGTTCTATATGAATTGCTGGTTCCCATTCTCCATAACGCAATTGCCACGCGCTTGTTCAAAGCAACAGCCTTTCGGAAGCGAGTGTTTTGCCTTGAAAGGTCTGGTCCAACCAGCTGGCAAATGTAATCAAATGTCTCCTTTGTGACGCGAAAGTCATTTTTCCACAAGGTAGAGAAGACTGGATTCTGGTACATCTCTTCAAACCAACCCTGTGGTCTGGGATATACCCACGCCGCTCTTCGTCGCCTCACACAAGTATGTCTTATCCTCCTAATTCTTCTGGTGAGAAGAGCAGAGATTAAGTCATGCTGCCTTCTCTTACAAAGAAAATACATGTTCAGGGCAATAAACCTGAACCTTTGAGCTTTCCGGATAGCAATTATAACAAGAAGAATAGCAACTATCATAAAGAGCGAGCGTTCAGAATCCATGGCGCAAGGGGGAAACAGAACATTTCTTTTCCCAGACGAACGTAACACAAGTAAAACATGGAATGTCTGAACTTGTTTGTCTTTCTTATCAAATTGCAATTTGATTGACACTCTTTGGACAAAAATCCATCTGGGAAATGTTTAAGTCAACAAGCTCAATTTACTATTGTCAACTTTTGTTTACTTACTTTTACCATAGTAAAAGCCCTTTACCACAGTTAAGTTTCTAATGTGACCTCAACCAATATATTGTAACAGTTATTAAATATATTTGTTATGATCATGATCAAATGGTTTCATTAATTCAACCACAAGGCCTTCAGTTGGTTTATCTTGTTTATAACACTAACTTGGTGCTATTTTAGAATAGCCTGGTTGAATTGAAACACATTAAGTGGGAGTTTAAGGAGGCCATTTAGCTCTATAATGCAAGACAGTTATAGAAACCTTACACTTTATTTGTATATTCTTACGTTGTGTAGTTCCCAAAAATTACTGCTGACAGTTCCTCCACACAAGGGATCAGAAATTCCTGGTAGGCTGGGGAGATCAAAGACCATAAATTGAAAGAAATGAGTCTATTGTTAATTGGAATTCCATGAGAGGTGGGGGTTTTTATGAAACCCCCCTCTGTGGGGGAAGTGTGGATATTTTATGGAACAACACATTTGCCCTAGGTTCTTACTGAATAGATTTCTGCTAATTGTTTTTCTTTTATTTTCCTGTCCATTTCTTGAAGTATCAGACAAAGAAAAAGAAGAAGTGTCGCCGAAAGATCTACAGGAACTTTTTAACAGCAAATACAGTACAGTCAAACATTTTTGGAGTTTACTCTCTTTCAAAGCATTGTTAGTGGGTTGAGAATTGCAATGTTCCCCTTTTTTCAGATTACTTGGAGGACTTTTGCTTTTACAAGTATTATTATAAAACATAACATGTTGAATCACATCCTACCCAGAAAACTTAAAATTTCAACAAGAACTATTGCCCAGACATCTAAAACAATTGGAAGTATCCTGAACACAGTTACATTGATTATGTTTCTGTATAGCAGAGTTATGGTATGTTAATAGACAGGTGTAGATTTGTATCCCATACATTAGTAAGACAAAAGGAAGTGAAAAACAGTGATAAATAATGATAACATTATATATCTAAGAAGTGATTGCTTATTTGTCTCACTCTAGGTGAACTTGTGGGTAAAAGTGGACAAAAAATGCCCTATGCAAAGGCGAAGCAGTTGGGAATTGTTTTTCAAGGTCTTCCTGAGACCTTGGGAAAGGACATTGGAGAGGCTCCATGAAAGCCACATTTGTATGGCAGCGCCCAACGCCAGAAGTTGTGGTTGACACGAGATACGTGGAAATTCGATGTTTCACACTCCGTCTAGAGTCAGTCGACCCCACCCACATCCATTGTCAGTTCATCCTCATCTATCACAAGCTTACTAATTTCTCAAAGTAGTGCAACCAGCTTCCTTGTTTCTTCATGTAGCACCATAGTTACCTCACCAAGCACCATCATTACCTCACCTAGGACCATAGTTACCTTACCATGCACCATCGTCACTTCACCAAGCAGCATGGTTCCCTCACCTGGCACCATCGTCACCTCACCTACTTCCCTTATTACCCATTCCACCAGTCTCCCTACGTCATCCACTCTTCTGGTTGTGCCATCAAAATCTGCCTTATCTTCACCACCCGTTGCTTCTACTGCTAGTCGTTCTTTGTCCAGTATTTCTTCCCCATCGGGAACCATCATATCCAAAGGTGAGAATGCAACTTTTAAAGAAGGTACAAGTGAGCCGGCACATTCGGCAAAGCTATATCCTCAGTTCTAAACTTGTCCATTTACAAAGAAAGTTGTGAAATGTCCATGCACCCAGATCTCTCCATTCCAAAATAGTATGTATTTTTCTGATGTAATGTTTAATATAAAGGTCTGGGAAAAGGCTTTCACTTGATGGATCTAGCATGTCAGTTCCGGCTGATGGTAAGAAAGTGACCTAAGCTACATTTCAATGCGTCAGGCTCCTCTGCCAGCACATTTGTTAGTTTTTATTTTTATCACACTTTCATTTCACTTGCAAACTATCTTTATCATGACCAAAAAGTAACTATTATTTTGAGCGGGGGCAGTATTTGAATAAAGCATCTGTAAATTGATCTTTGTAAATACTCAGTTCGGAATGACGATCCCTAACGGTAACGATGTGACTCATGCTGTTTTCCAACTGAGCCAAAGACAGCAACTACACGGTCATGCTGTTACCCCAGGGAATGTCGTGGTGGAGGTCCTCCAGGTGCTCAGGCCAGGATTACTTCCCTTGTGTCCCGGAGGATTCGATCAAGATGAGCCAGTGTCTGTCGGAGGATACTACGAGTGGCCTTGCAGCCATCTTGTTCTAATGTAGTTTACAATGTAGCCGCGGTTAATAACCGAAATGTAACTATGTTTCAGTAGAAACTCAGCTGTGTTGTATTGGAATTCCCTGAATCTGATTGGTTCTCACACTGCTTTCTAAAAAAAAACGCTTGAGATTCCATCGCGGGATGGTTGATGAGGGAAACTATGATCAACTATCACAGGTTATAGTTCACCACTAAATTTTCTTCGATCCTTGTTGGTTTAACTTGATCATGTGACGCGATAGTGTTCGTCTGCGGAAGGCTACTGTCAGTGCGTCTGCTGAAAATACCCGTATGGATAGTAGTCATGCGTGAAAATTTCCTGTAAATAAGCGGTTTCGTAGAAAATAAACAACTTAAAAGTAGTTAGGTAGTTCGTCTGCTTTCTTTTTCCAATTTTATACTTGGCTTTCATCTAAAAATCTTGAAAATAATTCAATTGACGTGTTATTTTTGAATTAGCGCGCGTAAGAAAATTTAGCGGGGAACAATGGAAACAACAGAGTGTATTTGTCTTGGAACTATCGGTCTGATAGTTGGCCCTTAGAAGTTTGATGTTCTTAAAACTAGCGTATATGCCCTCGAAGCTACTGGACCGACGTTCAAATCGTAACAACAGTATTATCCAAATCTAGATTACAGACACCGATAACTCTTAACAAACGTGAAGAAGCGCCCGCCTTTTTGTTATGAAACCCTACCCCAAGTTCTATTTTACAATTAGCCTGATTTATGAGCTCAAGATTTCTATTGCACTATGGGTGGTTTGCACGTAACGTCAATGCCGCCATGTTGGTGGACGTAAACAATAGATATTTCATTAGGGGCCGACCATTTGACTTTTGACAGGTGGGGGCAGCGGGTGATTTCTGGTCATCAAGAAATTTTTTTCTAGCAATCTGCTGTCCAGGATATTTTTTCCGATTTTTTGGTAAATTTTTTCTGTTACATTTGGGCTGCATGCAGTTTTTTTCTTCCAACAAGCGTTTGCAGGAAATTTTCAAAATCACCCATTCCCCCCCTCAAAAGTTAAATGCTCGGCCCCTTAGCTCCTTTTGTTCGTCCACCAGCATTTGTTCCTTCCACCATTGATACCAGTGCTTCTAGAGATTGGCTGCTAACCACCTACAGTTCACGAAGGTGCAACCCAAGTCAACTATCACGCATGGAAATCGAGAGCGAATAATCTAATAGTTTTAGTATAAATCTACTAGTCGTTCAAAACTTAAACTAACTCCTATTCACTCCTTTTTGTGCACGAAAGGAAATTAGCGATGTCAGCAGCATAAATCGAGTGTAAATAAGTAACTATGATTTAGAGAAGAGAGTAACTAATTATGTAAACTATCGGATGACCTTTTTTCAAAACAAAAATAGTTATTTGGGATACTTATTTCTTTCATTTCATTATATTAATAAAATATTGGTATTTTTGACAATAAAGATTTTTTTATGTGAAAGTCCTGAACTACTTGCTGAGACGATGAGATCACATAAATAAGTTGCCTTTTTTTATTGTTTTGCGTGTCTTTACTAATGAACTTATTTGACACACAGTCGTGTTTGAATTTGCGAGGGCTATATCTGAAACATTAGGGACCTTAAGCAGTCAGGACGGCAACGCCAAGGAAGACTTCGATTAAAAAATGAATTTCTACTCTTAGAATTTCAAATATAGCTGCACGAGCCTACTGTCTTATACGGCGCCACAGCTCAACTTCAGTATGAGGTATAACAGTAGCATTGAGTTCCAAATGGCAACTAAAATATTTGCCGTCGGGGTTTCAGCTCGCAGACGACGCAAATTTTGGCGATGTCACTTTGTTGTTTTGCATAGGACGGCTAAGAAATGTACAAAGTTCCTAAATGCACGTGCTGAGCTATTGTGCTGCCAATTAGATCTCTTGTTTTTCCACGCCCTCGTTGCCGTCGCCATCGTGGTTGCTTAAAGTCCCTATTTCATGGAAAGTGACGCTGAAAAACAAATAATCATATGAAACGTGCAAAGCGGACGACTTGGATGAGGTTAAGCCCATAACAAACCCCTGTTTCGTTTCATTTCATTGGTTGATAGAGCAATGTGATGTGAAATCCTGCAATCAAACTTGCATGAGAAGCAAAGAAAATGTACGGAACGGCGCTGCTTATCATTCGAAAAGCCGTCAAATAGTTAACGCTGAAAGGCAAAGGGGGAGGGGGGCGGCTAGTCTTAAGCCTGGCAGAATCAACAAAAACAGAGCTTAATTAAAACAAAGAAAAAGCTGATAGCTGAACTCTTCACTGTGCACCCCAATGACCTTAATTCCACCAAAAACGGAGTTATTGTTGTGAATCTAATGTAGCAGCCTTTATATGGCATATCCAGAGATCGACTCTGCACCCCGATTACTTTCATTGTACGAAAAACGGGGTTAATTTAATGATTGCAGTCTAGCAAGCGTTATATGGCCTATCTAGAGATCGACTCAGTGCATCCTTATTTTACCCTTTAATTTATTCGAGTTTAACCGCAAAACGCGGTTATATTATACGCGACTTTCATAATGGCGGGCGACGAGTGAACACTGGTATCGAACTTTGCATGAGAGCGAGGCCATCCAGTCATCTTTCGCTGTAAAACATAAGAGTTTGTATTGGAATATTTACCAAGTTCTAAAAACGAATACTTTTTCTTCCGAAGTACACAATATTTTAGTACAGCTTTACCGTTATAGAAAGAAGATATAATCTCCTTTTACTCTTGTGGTTTTATTGGCCGAATTAATTACGAGCAATGCCAAGTCACTGTTGTGTACCACAGTGTACTGCGAGAGACGTCCATGGCGAAGACGGCGAAAAGCTTTCTTTCTTCACCTTTCCTTCAGACAAGACACTAAAGAAAAAATGGATCCATGCTATAAGAAGAGAGGAAGGACGAAACTTTAAAGTAAGGAAAACAACGGTAGTTTGTGGTCGACATTTTAGGGAAAGTGACATTAAAAGAACCCTGGCAGGGAAAAACATGTTGAAGCCCGGAGTCGTGACTTCCTTGTTTGCATGGGTTC
>NC_142524.1:3737500-3747500 GCF_964205215.1 Stylophora pistillata | reverse complement strand
GCATTTCGGACAAAGAGTGAAAACAAGAGACGAGGGGAATTGATTAGTTCTCTAAACACCAACAAAACACGCGAAGCGATCACCACCAAGCCTCGGTTTGACGCTGCGAGAAATTGTTTTGACGTCATCGCGCATAAGTATGGTGGCCGAGAACTGCCATTAAAAATATTCAAATTTATAGGAATTATTTTTGTTATTTTTTTTTAAATTTCGATTTATTTCTCATTTTTCTTTTTAAAATAAAAGCAAGTGAAAGTAAAATGTAAAATAGAAATAGAATTAAACCAAAGATAAATGAAATCAAATCAAAATTAAATACTACCCGGCCGAGCGCTGCCACTAGTTTTTTTTTTTTTTTTTTTTCGCTTTCAGAAAAAAAAAAAAAAATGTTCGTGGTCGAACGCTGCCACATGGCCGAGGGCTGCCAAACAAACCCAGAATTCTTTGCAGGATGCCTTTCAAGATTCTAGTATGGCGAATGCCGCGTGGAAAACTTAAAAGAGAAAGTGACTGCGAAAAGAGGGAAGAAGCGTGATGCAGGAGATACAACGCATAAATTAATGCATTTGGAGTGGTCTAAGGTATAGAAAGATCTACTACTGTGAAGATGATAAAGGAGAATTTGTGACTGCGAAGGAGATTATTGATGGACAGTTTACCAAGTACTTAAACAATACTGGTGATTGTTGGGTCGAGGAAACAGATGTTATGGGTCAGGAGGCTCAATGTCTAACCCATTTTTCTTATGAAAAGTCAGACAAAAAACTCATGCAGCTAGACATACAAGGACATGGGTATGAATTATTCGACCCAGAAATTGCTTCTCATGAACTTTTTGATGATAGTGCATTTTGGGTTTGTTTGGCAGCCCTCGGCCATGTGGCAGCGTTAGGCCACGAACAAATTTTTTTTTCCGACCGCGAAAAACAACAAAAAAAAAAACTAGTGGCAGCGCTCGGCCGGGTAGTATTTAAATTTGATTTGATTTCATTTATCTTTAGTTTAATTTTATTTCTATTTTACATTTTACTTTCACTTGTTTTTATTTTAAAAAGAAAAATGAGAAATAAATCGAAATTAAAAAAAAATAACAAAAATAATTCCTATAAATTTGAATATTTTTAATGGCAGTTCTCGGCCACCATACATAAGTCCTATTAGACTAATTCACAGCACCTTCTAAATCATCCAGGCGTCTCTCCGAGGTTGTACTTCTGTTTTCCTGTTCAGTAGTAAACTTTTGCAGCCCATGTTGAAGTGACTTAATATCCTCGCGAATCGTTTGTAGATCTGCAGGGTTAACAAAATCAAACTGGAGACGTGTTCCTGTAGAAATCCAAAGAGAACCAGGCAGTCTGAGTAAATAAGGAGTATACGGTACACATACAACTCATGCTGACATTAAACGACAATTATACAGCATTTTGCCCCACATGAAATGAAACACAACAAATGGTATCACAAGGTATCATGATATACAAATGAACTAATCGGTCTGCCTCCATATACCAAAAATTAAGTTCTTTATTTAGAGCCCAAAATCTGGATGGAAAGTGCACTAAACAGGATTATCAGTTTTTGAGTAATGCTATCAATATGTCAGACAATAACCTGCCCAGCTGAGCCATGACAAATTTACTACATGTAAATGAGTGTTGAAAAATTTAATTTCTCTATAATTTCTCGATTGTTATGTGAAAACATCAGAATTTAGACACAGAACTAATTCCACAATCTGCCATAAATCATGACAGTCCACAATGCACCACCCCCTCCTTGACCTCTGAAACATGGTGTACATAAACAATATCTTCTGTCAATATATAAACATAACAAAATATTACCTATTGTTTGCCACATATCTATTTGACCAACAAGCTTCTTTTGAACTTCAGAACACAGGTCCATTTCCACAACCAGTTGTTCCAGCAACAAGGGCTCTAAATCAAAATAAACAGGAGCAACAAGGGCTCCAAGTAAAATATAACCAGAGTAACAAGGGGGCTAATTCAAGATAAACAAGAGCAACAAGGGCTCTAAATCAAACTAAACAGGAGCAACAAGGGCCCCAAATAAAATCCAGAGCAACAAGGGCTCTAATTCTAAACAAACAGGAGCAACAAGGGCCCCAAGTAAAATATAACCAGAGTAACAAGGGGGCTAATTCAAGATAAACAAGAGCAACAAGGGCTCTAAATCAAAATAAACAGGAGCAACAAGGGCCCCAAATAAAAACAGAGCAACAAGGGCTCTAATTCAAAATAAACAGGAGCAACAAGGGCCCCAAATAAAACCAGAGCAACAAGGGCTCTACATCAAAATAAACAGGAGCAACAAGGGCCCCAGTAAAATAAAACCAGAGTAACAAGGGGGCTAATGCAAGATAAACAAGAGCAACAAGGGCCCCAAATAAAAACCAGAGCAACAAGGGCTCTAAATCAAAATAAACAGGAGAAACAAGGGCCCCAAGTAAAATAAAACCAGAGCAACAAGGGCTCAAATTCAAATTAAACAGGAGCCACAAGGGCCCCAAAGCAAATAAAACCAATGCAACAATGGCAATAATTCAAAATAAGGATGAGCAACAAGGGCCTGAAATAAATAAACCCAGAGCAACAATGGCTCTACTTCAAAATAACAGGAGCAACAAGGGCCTCAACTAAAAGAAAACCAGAGCAACAATGGCTCTAATTCAAAAGGAAAACAAACAAGAGCAACCAGCGCTCCAAGGGGAATGAAACATGAGCAACACGGGCCCAAATAAATTAAAATTAAACAAACCAGAGTAACAAGGGCTTAAAATTACAAAAATTGTTTCCAACAAGGGCCGAAAATCAAGATTAATAAAATTCAGCACCAGGGCCTTATAAAACAATACCAGAAAAAGAAAGCCGCAAGGTGAGAAATCAAAGCGAGCGAAGGGCCTTCAAGATAGCTCCCCGATAGCTTCGATAGAAAGAATATTGGCCTTGAGGGTTTAAGTGAACGCCATCGGACAAGTAAGGACTGACGGTGGGATTACTAAAGCCCTTATGGCGCCAGGAAAAAACGTTGGGACAAGGCTCTAGAACATCGGTGAGATATTGGTTGAGGATCGTTGCCGCCGTGTTAAAGAACGGCGCTCGAACACGAGGTATCACCTCGCAAATACCGATGACTCGTACAGAGTACGATTGGAGCAGCAATTGAACCAAATCATCGATCCCTGAACCGACGACCTCGGGACGGTTAGCACCAAGATCATTAGTGCCTATTTCAAGAATGATGACGTCGGGTTTTAGGGCAGAAACAACACCAAGGTCGTAAAGGCGAAGTTTCTTCACAGTACGACCGCCCACGCCATGCAAGTGAATCACGGCGTCGCCCAAAAGATTAAAATGCTCGGCAGCACGGGCATCAAAATTGGATCTAAGGTCTGAACTCAGCCTTCGAACAAACGAATGGCCTAAAATAAGAACTGTGGGAGGTGAGCTAGCCCTAAAACCAAAGAAAGAAAGTCGAAACGAAGAAAGCTGTGAATTCGACCAAGCACATGTGCAAGCAAAATGTAAGAAATAGACCAAACCACAGAAAGTTCGGGACTTCTAAAGACAAATCGTCAAAGAGGAAACTGTTTTAAGGGATGAAATTAATAAAACTCACCTCGAATGAAAAACCACGATGAAAAACCACGATGAAAAACCACGATGAAAAACCACGTCTTTAACCACCATCAAGATGGAACGGAGTGACGCTCACATGGGAGCCTGGTCACTTGGCAAGCACAAGTATCCTAAAGGGTATTGGGTATAATCCAAATAAATGCCACCCCAAGTCCCAGGCCCCCAAAGGAAATAAAAAGTACACAAGAACTATCCATTGTTGATATGGGGCATTAGCTAGCATGGGCAGCTCTTGCCTTGGGTTGGCATTGTGTCAAATGCATCGAAGAAGTTAAGTGAGGCGTTTAAGCCTTCTTTCACATATTTTGTTTAGTATCCTACTGTTGATCTGGGGCATTAGCTAGCATGGGCGGCTCTTGCCTGGGGTCGGCATTGTCTCAAATACACCGAGGACGTTAAGTGAGGCGTTTGAGCCTTATTCCAAATATAGTTTAGTATCCCACTGTTGATCTGGGGCATTAGCTAGCATGGGCGGCTCTTGCCTTAGGTCTAAGTCTCATTATACTTGTCTTTTCTTATCCTAATGTTGATCCAGGGCAGTAGCTCGCATGGGTGGCCCTTGCTTGGGGTGGGCACTTACTCGCTTACCTTCAGATAGTCTATTCAACAGCATAATGGTTGACTATTGTGATTCCGAGCATTAGCTTGCATGGGCGGCTCTTGCTTCTGTGCTGCGCTTGCCTGGGGTGGGGCGGCATGTGTGCGGTCACATGCTTTGGCGTTTTCAGTGCCCTCACCTTTACTGGGCCAAACTTTGTATCAAGGATTTGATTGAACAGTAATTTTAAATAAATGCGGCTATGGGATTTTGCCCATAGCCATTTACTCCAATTGTTGATTGGTTATAAATTTTCCCAGTAAACATAGCTCAGGCAAGGCAGCATATTTGGGTTGTTCATATAATTTATAAGGGAGAAAAGGCATAAAGGAAATATTTGCTTGCAAATAGAATTTTTATGCTTCTTCTCCCCGTTGTGTACTTTTTATTTCCTTTGGGGGCCTGGGACTTGGGGTGGCATTTATTTGGATTATACCCAATACCCTTTAGGATACTTGTGCTTGCCAAGTGACCAGGCTCCCATGTGAGCGTCACTCCGTTCCATCTTGATGGTGGTTAAAGACGTGGTTTTTCATCCCTCCTCCTCCCCTTGTCCCAGCCACTCCTCATTTTCAGCTCATTATAATGTAATTTTTGGCGTTTTCAGTGCCCTCACCTTTACTGGGCCAAACTTTGTATCAAGGATTTGATTGAACAGTAATTTTAAATAAATGCGGCTATGGGATTTTGCCCATAGCCATTTACTCCAATTGTTGATTGGTTATAAATTTTCCCAGTAAACATAGCTCAGGCAAGGCAGCATATTTGGGTTGTTCATATAATTTATAAGGGAGAAAAGGCATAAACAATACCTTCTGTCAATATATAAACATACCAAAATATTACCTATTGTTTGCCACATATCTATTTGACCAACAAGCTTCTTTTGAACTTCAGAACACAGGTCCATTTCCACAACCAGTTGTTCCAACTCTTTGAAACATCTATTAAACTTTTCCAAATTCCATTTACTGTAAAGAAAGTGCGCCCAATCATCCCGTGCATCCATAAGGTATCTAGCTGCTCTGCGTGCAGCGGCAGAGAAGAAAGGACCATGTGCAATCACACACAACAGGGGCCTTGGATCACTATCTCCGTTGAAGGTAATGTCCTCTGCTGCATGCTGCCCAACATACAGCCTGGCAAAGTCCACATGGTTAGAAACATTGTAATTAAGGAGAGAATGATCGGATTTGCCATCACGGCTGGCCTCTCTATTTCCGTTGATGTTTTTATAATCAAACTTCCAATGGAAATCAGCAGGCCACCTCTTGAGGGGAGATTGTGGGCCCTGAACATCTATTCCATGGGTTTCCACAACCTGTGTGTAGTCTTCCTTGACTTTATCATTCACCTTCTTAAATATGTGTGGTATAAGCGTTGCCCCGAGTGCCCATCCGAAAATATGGCAGCGGAATTGCTTGTCGAAACTGATAGGATTACTTGTCCTGAGGATTACATGAAAAAAACTATTAACTACAGAGCTTTCAAAAGAGCTGATTAAGTAACTGTAGCCACTCATGACCCAGATGCGTCTAAGTTTCCCCATAATTGTTATTGTCTAAAAACAAACTGGTGTTTATGAGCTGACCAATCAGAGCCAAGGGCATTTTTTTTACCCAAAACAGAATTAGAGATTTAACCTATTCACTCTCACAAGTGACCAAAAGAGAATTTCTCCTTACAATGCCAATACAATATCAAGAAGACAAGTGATGAGAAAAAAGAAAAAATATCAATTAGGGAATTATTAGTTGATCAGATTCCAAATTCTCCAAAGAAACATCATAAGAATTGTATGACAAACAGTAAGGAGAATTACTAATGAGATCTTGGGAGCAAAAGGGTTAAGTGGTGTTTTCCTTCATAAAAGCTCACAGCTGATTACAAAGAGGCAGTGAAAAGCCCACAAGAATGAAAGATTAGGCCATAATCTTAAGTTGAAAAGCACTAATCAAGTTGACAGAATTCATTTCTCCCAAGAGAGACTGAGATGAAATTTTCCGACAAAAAATTCTGAGTACAACTTCCCACTGAAATGTAGAAGATTGCTTTGATATTGTTAAATGCAAAGGACTTGCACAAGCTAACTTACTGCCAAGAAATAAACTCAGAGTCAAAACAATATTTTGACATTTCAATCCATGTGCTTTCAAAACAGCATGAATGTGAAAAACGTGAACGATGAACCTGAAATTCACTTTTTTCTGGTAAAAATAGTGAACAGAAGTGAGCTACACAGAGTTAAATGATATCTTCAAGAACTGATTTACTTTCTAGTTTTTGTTTGACTGAAGATTTGAGGCTGAATGGAAGTACTGTCTAAATTTTCGACAAATGTCACACAAAATTTTGTAGGTGAGTGAGGAAGTTGCGACAGTATGGCCGATTAAAGCTTGATACGCTGCAATAACACTTACAGCAAAATTTAATATGTGAACAAAATTGTGGTTAAATAAATTTACACAATGATTTTAATTCAAACAAACTTTGTTCTTTATTTCAAAAAAGTCTTTTTAACCACAATCAATTTAACTTAGTGCCAAATTTTATTTATAGTTTCATGCCACCAGCTCGTTTAGCAGATGAATTTGTGTAAATTGATCTTCATGAAAGACATGTGCAAGTGTAACATTTGGAAGGTTCATCTATGTGAATAAATAATTATGTTACAGTACTTCAAAAGACAAAAATGATCATTGTCTCATAATGCAGTCACTTTGGATGTGGATAAGAACATTTTAACTACATACAGCTTGTCTTCTTCAGGTGATGAGGTAGATTGAGTACACATCACCTATATGCTGTTGTGCAAGCTGAAATTGAATGGAATTCTACCCCTGTGATTAGTTCATCTTCAGATCAAGTTCCCTCTGTGGTCCACTGCCATGGCTCTCCTGTTGTTGTGTTTTTTTATCTTACTCAACCCAATACATCGAACTCCCTAAGATGCAGACCTCCACTGCTTCACAGCATACCCACAACACAAGATTAACACCTGCTCTGGAACAAAGTAAAGTCTATGGATCATGATCCCCAATTCTACACAAGCAGGATTAAAGAGGCAATTCACATACCACTTCATCCTAACAATATCAATAGGGACAGTTGCTGAACAGACAGAAGCCTGGATGTTGATGATCAAAAAACACAACAGCAGGAGAACTGTGCAACAGCTGATCCAAAGATACACCAATCATAGCCATGGGGTTTCATCCATGTACTTAATTGACCTCATTGCCTAAAGAAGACTAGCTATATGCAGTGGAACCGGGTTCGACACCTGGTTACCTGCATTACTAGCCACT
Source organism: Stylophora pistillata (assembly GCF_964205215.1). Classification (NCBI taxonomy): domain Eukaryota; kingdom Metazoa; phylum Cnidaria; class Anthozoa; order Scleractinia; family Pocilloporidae; genus Stylophora; species Stylophora pistillata. The sequence continues at coordinate 3,739,932 of NC_142524.1, read as the reverse complement.
GGGCTGGTAATTTCTAAAATTTACTAGCCTGAAACACAACTTGGTAGCCCGGATCGATTTGCCTGGAGGTTTACTTCAACCCCAAACACACAAACCTTCCTCTAAACTTATTGGCAAGGTCATTTAAAATGATAAAGAATGGCATTTTTTCTTTCACTGTGATAACATACTGTAATATGCTATTTAAGGAAAAAGCTAAGTAAATTTTCAAGTGCGAAGCGATCATGCGAGGCGATTGTGCCAGGCGATCTTGTGAAGCGATGTGCAAGGCATTGCAACATTGGTAGGGAGAAGACTGGGGAAGACATTGACCATTAAGTGCAGAGTCTGGCACCTAATGATGTTTACGATTGACATACAAGACAAAAAAAGACTCAAGAAGATGAAAGGTTTGTGCCTTCTTTGTTGGTATTATCATTACAATTCAAACTTGTTTTCAAGTAAACTAATAAAATGTTTATCTACTAGCCAGCAAGCTATTAAACATGGTTTTATACCAGCCCGACCAAATTTTTACTAGACTCAGGCTACTCAGCTAGCGGAGATGTCAAACCCTGGTGGAAGAATCATGATCTACATCTGAAGTGACCCCATTGTGGGACAAACAATTACATTTCTCTTTTGAAGTGTTATTTACCATGATGATTAACCACAAACTAGGGATGACTAACCACTTACTATTTACATGTAAAAAAATTCTGAGGACAGCCCAAATTGGACAAAGCAATAGGCCAAGTCCAATTGAGCCATCAAAGGACTTTTTCAAATCTGACTATTTACACAGTTGGACAAGCATGTAATCCTTTTACTTATTAACCCATTGACACTTACGTGTAACAAGTGTTGACAAAAAGTCAAAATTTTGGAGAAACCAAGAGGGCAAACACAATGTGAAGTAAATTTTTAAAAATCAGCTTTTCCAAAAAACAAGCTCCAGTGAAAGAGGACTAATTAAAGAACTTATTTCCGGCGAAAAAAGCGATAGATGAATATTACGTTTTAAGTCAAACATCAAGATGAAAGATAAAAATCACTAAATATTTTTGCATGTGTGAAAATGGGCATGTGGATCATATTTCAAAAGGGGATATGCAAATTTGTCCCTGAGTGAAGAGATCTCAAGTTCCATAGAATCTATCAATAGGAAGCAAGACTAAAATGGCCAAGAAATATTTCGGGACATCCGATTTATTCAAAACAGTTTTTGATTTACTGTTATAAGCAAAAAACATATGAATTTCTTACGTGTACAAAGCCACCCGGTAAAATTCATCATGCTTAGATCATTGTTTACTTGCCTTCATGGCCAGAAATTGTGCAACGTTATGTTGAAAATTCTGAAAAAACTTCGATTTGAGGCAAAATCTTCCATTAAACTATACTTTTTGAACACATTGTTACTTGAACATACCGTATTTCTTCACCTATAAGCCGATCTCGGCTATAAGCCGAGACCCTGACTTTCAGGGTCTTTACGCTACACTCAAGCTGCCCAAAAAAAAAGGTAAAACCATCGGCTATAAGCCGAGAGCGAAATTATTGATTGTAACTGGCCATTTGAGCAAGCGAACCTCACGGAAAACATAAGAAATTGACTCACTAAACACAAAACCTAATGAATTACAATAAACACAAAAGAAAAAAAGCGAACCAATCAAGAGATATGAATATCAATTGATCCAACGAACTGTATAAATACTACCACGCGACAACAGATTAACCACAACAACAATAATAATCTCAGTTAAACGTTTCAAAGTATCAATCTATCGAGTATACCTTTCGTCGCTGTCACTTTTTATCATCATGCCTAAAGCACGCCGTTCCTCGTATAGTATGGCTTTCAAGATAAAAGTTATCGCGGAAGCTGAAGCGGTAGAAAACAACTCGGAAATCGCTCGAGAATATGGACTAAGCGAGTCCATGGTACGACGCTGGAGAAGAGACCAGGCGACTATTCTTTCCGGAGAGCTGAAGATGTCTGCAAAACGTGCGACGATGGGCCGTTTCACTCCGAAATATCCCGAACTAGACCAGCAAGTGATGGAGTGGTTTTCACAGCAAAGAGAACAAGGTTGGTATTTACTTTTCTGTCTAAAATTTTAAGAGTTTTTGAAGAGTTGAATGATATCGTCTTTCAGTGCGTGGGAAACAGAGACTTTGATTGGTCAGAAATATGTTGTTGTCATGACAATTTCATAACATGTCACGAAAAGAGTGCTGCAGTCACGAATCTACGGTTATCTCGCAGCAAAATAAGATTGTTATTTTATTTTTCGTAGGTATTGCGGTGAGTGGATTGATCCTTCGCCTTAAAGCTAAAGAGCTCTCCGATGATCCTGCTTTCAAAGCTTCCCGTGGATGGTACGAGAAATGGAAACGACGCCACTCGGTCAGCATGCGAACCAAAACAACTCTGGCCCAGCGATTGC
>NC_142524.1:3697500-3732500 GCF_964205215.1 Stylophora pistillata | reverse complement strand
GTATGACCCTTTGGGACATTTACCATACTTTGTTTCTTTACTCTCTTGTACTTGCACATTTGACATATGCGTAAAGCCACAGTTTGGTTCAGTTGTCGAAAGAGTCGCTCTCAGTATCTGCTCAGCTTTCATGTCATGCAAACAGTTCCTTCTTGCTTCATAGAGTAGACACTTTACCCCAGACCTAGTCTTGGTATCGTTGAGTTTTGTTTTTTCAATAACCATCTCCATGACTGGTTCTGGCTTAATTTTTTTGCCACCTCCTTTCTGGTGCCACTGTTGCAACTTAGATGTGCAAGCTAGGGTGGCTTGCTGGTCAGCTTCATGGCTAAGATCTGTAGTCACTGTGCATTTATATATGGTGAACTTACAAAGTTTAAACATCAGTCCTATCATATGGTTGCAAAGTCCAGCATTCCCTGATATACAAGTGCATACCGCATGCTCCACATTACCAGATATTATATTGAGGGCAATTTTTAATTGATGGGGCAGATCGTTTTTTGAGAAACTGTGACAACACTGTGCTTTCACATAGAAGTAGTTTTCGTCACAAGCACAACGTATTTCCTCAAGATACTCGTCATCATCGAATCTCTTGCCTTTTTGCAACGCAGTTGGGATGCTATGCTGGTCTTTGTTGGCAATTCTTTTCCCTGTTTTCGCTATGTGTACATCAATATTAGCTCTCGTAAATACGGGCATCTTTTGAAGAGACAGACTCCAATCGTTTGCTGGATATTTTAAAGGCTGCGTTGTGCAAGAAGTCGAGTCGTCATTCGCGGCGCTTGTACTTTGTGATTCCTTTCTTTGGGAATATATTTTGTTTGGATCAGGATCAAATATTTTTTTATCTCTTCCCGATGAAATATAATCGTTGATTCTGAAAATAGAAACGACAAGTCAGGATATCATTTCAATGGTATAGATCGAGTCAAATGCAAGCAAACGTACCTTTTAACGAGCTGTGCTTTCGTTTTTAATCCTTTCCCATTGTCCCCACGACATCTAAGCCAAAACTTCAACTCATCGGTTTTCAATTCTTCAGGTTTTCGACCACACAAAGAAGCTCCTGGTATATCATTCTCACTCAATTTCACGCTACTATCGCTAACTTCGGGCGCCATGTTTGTTTTGCACTTGACTGGTTGGCCTCGGCCCCATGTACTAGTGCCAGTTTTCCCTAGGCATCCACCATTATGAAAGTCGTGTATTGATTGCAGTCTAGAAAGCGTTATATGGCATATCTAGAGATCTACTCAGTGCATCCCGATGTTATCCTTTAATTTATTTGAGTTCAACCGAAAAACGAGGATAATTTATTGATTGCAGTCTAGAAAGCGTTATATGCCATATCTAGATATCGACTCAGTGCATCCCGATTTTACCCTTTAATTTAATTTATTTGAGTTCAACCGAAAAACAGAGATTAATTTATTGATTGTAGTCTAGCAAGCGATATATGGCATATCTAGATATCGACTCAGTGCATCCCGATTTTACCCTTTAATTTAATTTATTTGAGTTCAACCGAAAAACAGAGATGAATTTATTGATTGTAGTCTAGCAAGCGATATATGGCATATCTAGATATCGACTCAGTGCATCCCGATTTTACCCTTTAATTTATTTCAGTTCAACCGAAAAACGGACTTAATTTATTGATTGCAGTTTACCAAGCGTTATATGGCATATCTAGAGATCGACTCAGCGCATCCCGATTTTACCCTTTAATTTATTTCAGTTCAACCGAAAAACGGGGATAATTTATTGATTGCAGTCTAGAAAGCGTTATATGCCATATCTAGATATCGACTCAGTGCATCCCGATTTTACCCTTTAATTTAATTTATTTGAGTTCAACCGAAAAACAGAGATTAATTTATTGATTGTAGTCTAGCAAGCGATATATGGCATATCTAGAGATCGACTCAGTGCATCCCGATTTTACCCTTTAATTTATTTCAGTTCAACCGAAAAACGGACTTAATTTATTGATTGCAGTTTACCAAGCGTTATATGGCATATCTAGAGATCGACTCAGCGCATCCCGATTTTACCCTTTAATTTATTTCAGTTCAACCGAATAACGGGGATAATTTATTGATTGCAGTCTAGAAAGCGTTATATGCCATATCTAGATATCGACTCAGTGCATCCCGATTTTACCCTTTAATTTATTTGAGTTCAACTGAAAAACAGAGAATAATTTATTGATTGCAGTCTAGCAAGCGATATATGGCATATCTAGAGATCGACTCAGTGCATCCCGATTTTACCCTTTAATTTATTTCAGTTCAACCGAAAAATGGGGATAATTTATTTATAGCAGTCTAGAAAGCGTTATATGGCATATCTAGCTATCGACTCACTGCATCCCGATTTTACCCTTTAATTTATTTGAGCTCAACTGAAAAACGGAGTTAATTTATTGATTGCAGTCTAGTAAGCGTTACATGGCTTATCCAGAGATCGACTGTGCATCCCGAGTTTACTTTTCTCTGATTTCAACCGAAACACGGGGTTAACTCATTGATTGCAGTCTAGCAAGCGTTATATGGCATATCTACATATCGACTCAGTGCATCCCGATTTTACCCTTTAATTTATTTGAGTTCAACCGAAAAACAGAGAATAATTTATTGATTGCAGTCTAGCAAGCGATATATGGCATATCTAGATATTGACTCAGTGCATCCCGATTTATTCGAGTTCAACCGAAAAACGAGGTTATATTATTGATTGCAGCCTAGAAAGCGTTACATGGCTTATCCAGAGATCGACTGTGCATCCCGATTTTACTTTTCTCTGAGTTCAACCGAAAAACGGAGTTAATTTATTAATTGCTGTCTTGCAAGCGTTAGACTAGAGCAAGCGTTATCTAGAGATCAACTGTGCACCCCAATTTTACCTTTCTTTGAGTTCAACCGAAAAAAGGGGTTTGTATATATTATGTTATTGATTGCACTCTAGCAAGCATTATATGGCATATCTACAGATCGACTGTGCACCCCGATTTTACCTCTTTGAGTTCAACGGAAAAAGTGGTTAGTTTAGTGAATGCAGTCTAGCAAGCTTTATATGGCATATCTAGAGATTGACTATGCATCCCGAATTTACCTTTAAATTTATTTGAGTTCAACCCAAAAACGGGAGTTAATTTAGTGAATGCAGTCTAATAAGCGATATATGGCATATCTAGACATCCACTGTACACCTCGATTTTAAACCTTAGTTTCAGTTCAAATGCAAAACTGGGTTGTTTTAGTGACTGAATTCAATGTAGTTTGGGTTGGTCAATGCCTTGTTAGCAGACACTAATGCATTTATTTTAGTGCTTTAGTTTATTTGATTTACACCCGACCCCACAACCTGTTCAGCTTAATTTGAAACATATCGTGTTTAAATAAAGGTATTATTATAATTTCGCGAGGCTACAATGTTTTCTCTAAGGCAGCGTCTACACTTAGCGGATAAATGTTTAAACACAGCTTTACTTCCACGGCTAGGGCTACCATCCACACTAGTCCGTCACGAAAACGAAGCTCTTCGAAAATGCACTTTTAAACGGAGAACATTTTGAAAATGGAGCTTCTCGTAAACGATGGCGTCACGTTAATCGCGTGATTCCCTGACCGAATTTTCCTTTCAAACAAATTCAAAATGACCGGTAATTGTTGCGTTATTAAATTCCTCCAAGGTAGTGTGCACTGAAAACAATGGTGCGTTTTCAGAATGTAAAATTTCAAGCACTTTTAGGAATAAATATGAGAGGTACTTTATTAGAGTATCAAACACCAAGCAACCGATGAAAGCACGAAGTTGTAACCTCAGTCACTGGTTTTTTGAGAGGGATTTTTACGGGAACCAGTGACGAACCCTCATCTTTGTTGTTTGCTTTTTTGCTGGCCGCAGAGAGACATTAGGAGTACAGAGCGCTTTTCAGTAAACCGTGAAATACTAAATAATTAGATATTGTTGCACTAATTCCACTGTTTTCATTTTTTAAATATGTCTATTTTTTACAAATTTTTAGAGGTTGTTTCATGTTTCAATGAAAACCGCTCAACTAGGGTCATTCATGGTAATCATGTATTGGCTAGTGAATTACAAGATAATTGAAAAGAAAGAGGGATCAGTGCTTTATTGTTTAATATCAATACAAAGGCTGCTTCAAGTTGAAAGAAATAGCAGGTCCGTTCACCGCCATGCTGATACCACTTAACTACGTCGGTGTTCCATGTCTATTTGGCAACTTTTGCTCGAAGAAATTATTTATTGGGTACTATTGTAACTAGTTAAACAAAGTGAATGCAATGCTAAGATAATTAAATGTATTCACAAATTGATTTATAGAAGTTATGGAGACGGGCATGCAATGAGACAGTTGAAATGTTACGAGAGACCAATCATTCCTTTTTTGCAGGTAAAAACTGCTACATCTAATGATTGAAGATGTAGACATTAAATCATAAAATGTTCTGGCATTTTATGGGTCATCAGAGTCGCAATCAGAGAATTCTGAGTCCGAGACATCGTCGCACCCGTATTCAGTATTAAGGACCGAAAGGAGATCTTCCAGGACACCTTGTTCCTCCAATTCTAGGATGGAACTATTTTGATTATCGTAATCATCATCCTCATAATCATCGTGGGCGTCAGTAGTATCACGATTCCCACCATCGTTGGAATCAACGCCTTCCGCTTCTCCAACTGGGTCAGACAAAATTCCGTCACCTCGTACCTCTTCATCATCGCTAATATCTCGAGCAAAAAGATCTTGCAGGTGAAGAGTAAAGGCCTCAGTCTCATCTCGTTTAGAAAGTACAAGTGCTAACAATCCACGACTATGATAATCCGCCGAGTCTGTTGCAGCTAGTTTCTTAGACCAGCTGTCTAAGACTCCTAGTTTACGTTGATAAAACATCGCTACTCTCGTGATTTCATCCTTCACTAAAACTTCTTCCTCAGTGCATCGTTTGATCATGTGCTTCAAATCAATAATTTGCCGTTTTATGCAGTACGGCACACAGACGAATAGATTGGAATCATCAAGGGTAGCCCACAAGGAGGAACTGACATCCAACGCCTCCACGAGATTGACCTTTGAAGGGTATGTACATCCACGTGATGCTGCATCTCCTCGCTTGTACTGCTTTATAAGTTGTTTCACAGCATTCGTTGTTTTTGTGATTTGACCACACAATTTCTTTGCCACGGCTTGGCCATCTAAAAACAACAGACACAAAAAAGATTCTTCCTTTTTTTCTTACAAATGTAGTGGTGGTTGCGACATACCCTATCGCCACTTCTCTCATTTACTATATTTTGTTTACTTGTGTTGAAATTTGATAGCATTAACTGCCTTTCATGTACAGGGAGTAGAGGAATAACTTACAACTGACGGAAGGCCAGGGAAAAGATTGCTAAGTATATAATTTAAAACATCAGTGATTAAACACATCCAATGAGACAGTTGAGTTGTTTAGGGAGAGTAATCATTGTTCTGTTGTTTTCAGGCAAAACTACTACATCTTACGATTAACGATGTAAACGTTACGTTGTATTAATAATCTATACTGGCGTTTTATCAACCATCAGAGTCGCAGTTAGAGAATTCTGATTCCAAGGCATCGTCGATTGCTTGTCTCGTTGTTCTGGGCACTTGATTTTGATACGTTTCTGTATTCTATACCAATTTGTAAAATGCGTACTTGATTACCTGCATACTTTTTCATCAGCTGCAAAAGAAACCACCGTTCTGTACACTTTCCATGCATTGTCAGCAGAAGATTCTTCCGTCGCTTATCCTTGAGACACCGAATGTAACTTTGGTACATGCTGCTGTCTGGAGACCATCGACACTGTCCATTTTCCATGTTCTTAAGTTCCTCGTCCAAACTAGATTAACAAGAAAGAAACCTACTTTAAGGGCGTTAAATAATATAACGAAACATAGAACTTCATTACGTGACGATACCATAACGCTGCAAGGTTAAAAACGTACCAGCTTAGTTCCTTTGTCAAGATTTTCCATGTATCTGATCCTGACGTACATTCTTGAAGACTGGTTCTAAAATGTAAACAGATCATTACAATAATTAGAACATAACATTAAACTGGATCACAAGACATGTTATATTATCACTAGGAACTAAACCTGGTCGTGTGTTAAAATTATGAAACAAAATCTTGGTGTCGACTGTCTTGCAAAGATTGGGTTTGCCCAGGGTTGGAAAAAAAGATTCTTTAATTTCTCTTTTATATGTTTAACGAGTCAACTTATTACCTCACGGTGTAGTACTTTTTCAGTTTTTCTTGGTATGCCACTGTAGCCGATAGATCTGTGTTGATGTGGTGATAAAAAGTATGAGATAATGATGTACACATGTATGCATGCAGTCAGAAAGTAAATGTAACTCGATTTTCAAGCATTAATGATCAGTTGATCACGTAGTGCGTGAAATAGAGTTACATTTACTTCGATGGAGCTCAAATATAAGTATTGGTGTGATCACAGGCTGAACCCAATTCTTAATATGGAATAAAGTTACTAATTCAAAAAGGATGGTTTAGATTAATTGACACCAACCAGGTTTTTCTTCATTTGTCTCCTTCATGACAGATTCTTTTTCTGCCAAGGTCCACTCCTCAATAGTGCTATCTTCCACTTTTTTACCTTTGTATGTACAATATAAATATAATAAATGAAAGAAGGGAGTTAAAAATCAAAATACCTCCAGAGTGTAGAATCAGCAACTAGCATATACAAAAAAAACGTAGTTTATGGCATGAAGATGGTTGGTCAGATAGGAGCCTTACAGTTGGTATAAGATCAACACTGAACCTGTTTCAGCAAGCTTTCGAATAAGTAAAGCCAGTTGATCCTCCGTTTCTGCTCTCACCTCCCTTGCTCTCTTTAAGTGATCACAAAGACGTTCTCCTGAAAGAAAGTCATACCGTTCAATCACTTTTGAAAGGGACCTCGAAAACAAAACTTTACTTCTACTCATGAACTGCTTTTGTCATCAGAAACAAATTAACAGTAAAAAACGAATAAATATACCAATATTTGCAATAGACTTCTTTGCATAATGAATGAGAAAGTCTGTTAAGGTGTCCACTCGATGGGCTGGAGTCATCTCCTTGGTGATTTTTCCTGTTGGCCTTAAATATGACCACAGTCGTTCCATCACCTCACCGTCACTTAGACCAAAACCTTCCAATCTCCTCCCAGCATAGTTTACCTGCAATGAATTGAATTTACACCCAAGGGAAGATGTTTATAATAATAAAATGTACTAGCAATAAATAGGAAATTTTCTTTGTATGTTTAAAATGCACCATTTACAACAAATTTGAAAGACTTATATCCTATAAACACAAAACACCTTGAAAACTTGAAAACACAAAAAGTTTAGTGGAGTTAAGTTAAAACGTTTCTTGTATACCTGACATGATACCTTGTGTCCATAGCAATGAAATGAAGGTATTGCAACAACGACATTGGTCAACAAGTTTTCCTGACGGGTGTTCTTGAAATGAAAAATACATTTTGATTAGGATGCATACATTTCAACCTTGTAGGTGACATCAGTGTAGTAAAGTAATATAATAATGTATTAGTTAACTGTTGACCCTACATACACAAGCAATTGAACTTTCCTCAATGACCACTAAGAAGTGGCTCCTTCACATAAGGGGCCACAAATGCAATAATTCAAATGGAGGCTGCAGCCTTCATAGAAATGGTGATTCCCATTTCCCTTCACTAGACCAGTCATCGCAGTCCTTACCAATATAAAGATGAGATAATATATTAATATAGCCATTTGCTTACTTTCAGATGTGCATGCAAAATGCATGCAATGTCATAGAAAAAGAAAACTTCAATATCTTTCTGTGCAATCATTTCCTTGATCCACTTTAACAGAAAAACTGCATTTCCAATTCTGAATAAAAAACAATTATGTCTAGTTAAACTAAGCAAATCATCAAAACTCTCCTGTACATCCCAAATACAAAGGTAATGAAAAGATGCAAAAAAATTCATGGGAACAAATAGGACCTACATAACAGTGATAAAATAAGAAAACAAAGAAAGAATTCATAAATATATGACATCTGAGGCAATTTCATCGTTTAAAACCTAAGCAAGATGTTTCTTTGTGCTAAGAAAACATACTCCTCTCCCCTCTTCAGGCTAAAGAACTTTAATGGCACTTCATGTCGACATGCAGCCCCAAAAAGTGCAGTTTCATCCAGCTTTTTGGATTTAATTTTGGACCGCAGATTAGCTCCTGCTTGAAACTGATTGCATGCTTGGTCCTGCAAAATACAACACGAAAGGCATGCAGAGCTCATAAACAAAAAGTACCAGAAAATATAAAGAAACTTTAGTACTCATCTACTTCATGTCATACTGACATAATAGAAACATCAACAACATGCAACCTTTCCAAGAATTATGTTATTGACTATCTGATGGGTATTTATAGAAGAAAGAAATCTAACTTGACAAACCCTCCTCCTTTATGTGGGCTTCCGGGACCACCTCAGTAGGAAGAGAGAAAGCCATCCTAGGCAGAGTTATAATTGTCACAGAAATGAATTATAAATAGATTATATTCTGATGACAAAAAAAAAAAAAAAGATTACCATAAGGTCAAAGGGATGCATGCTTATTTTGCATGACAACAAAAAATTTAAAATTATTTGTGGACTTAACAAATGTATCAAGTGTTTTTGTATTTAAGAGATTGTAAAAAAGGACATATGGTACTTGTTGTTACATAACATACAAAGATAATTACCATTGATTTGCTAGTGGATGTTTTATTGTAAGTAGATAAAAATTTATCTACTTTATCTTGGTTAATGAAGAGTTCTTCTCCATAATTGGATGCTTTTCCACTTGTTCCTGCACTGCTCTTTCTCACACATCCAAATAATGCATCCACAGAAACAAATATACTTCCATTCTCCTGAACATTAATAAAGTAAAATAGCCAAATATATATTGTACAAAAATTATAAATCAATCATATTATATAACAACACATGGTGACCAAGATAACAGAGTATTATGTTGTAACAGAACTGGGTTTCTAAATTTATTATTTGCCACATGTTTAGATATTATATGATTCATCATCCTAATGAACTTTCCAGGTAAAACACCTGGTACATGAGGATGATGATGATGATGATGAAAAATATAGGACACCAACAACATAATTAAAGCAATAATTGTCCTGCAAAAGCAATTAAAAATTTCTACAAACCTTGGGGCAGGCAGGGCACTCATGTTCACTGCCAAAAGAAGGAATGAAGTGGTTCAAGCTGTTCAACATACTAGACAGATATCGAAATTCACCAAAGCACTCACCAACGAGAAGACGGTAAATGTCTTTAACCTAAAACAACAAGAACACAATTAATATAATGCATGCATGCATACATATATACGTAGTACATACATACATTCTGGGTTTTTATATTTAGTACTTGAGGCATGTTTTGATTCAAGCAGCAGGGTTCTTATGAGGAAAGAAATAGCAAAGTGTTTCTTTTATCACAATGAAAGTATGTAACTATGTGGGGACGTACGTAAGTACATACATACATAAATCAACATAATTTATAAATCAGTGAAATTCAACCATGAATGATCGATCATGACAATATGAATTACTTGACAATACCAATTACTTCTGCTAAACTAATTTATTTCTGGCCACAACACAACCATACAAATAGTAATGTTTTACCTTTATTTGACAAAAGAAATTGATGCTAATGATTACAGATGGCATACAAATAAATAAGTACTTACATAGACTTTTGAACATGCCAGAGAAAGCCATAGCAGTGACTGATGAATAGATTTTAATGACACTCTACATTCAAGGAAGACATACTGCAGAAGTGTCATAAACTGAATATCAAAGGCGACTTGGGGCTGTTTTGGGGTGGATGGCCAGAAGCCATTTCTTATGAGGGTTATTGCCTCAGGTTCATGCTCACAACATTTCAATTTAATTGCATGTTGCTGTCCTGTTGAAAGAAGCAAAAAAGAAAAGAAGTGTATACTTTAATTGTCACAAAAGGAACACTTTGCTTTTGCTTTTGCTTTCCTAATTATAACAACTGCTTACTAATACCGAATCAAAGCATGAAGTGATTAATAATTTTGTATCCCAAAGATGTCTGAGAAATGCATATTTTTTGGTGCCATAATTTAAGCTAAAAAGAGGAAAAAAAAACTTATCCCATTACTGTAGAACCTGGATTAACAAACCTCTATATATAAAAAAGTCCTTGGTGTAATGAAACCTCAATATAGCAAACATAATCATTTGCCAGTCATTTGAGAATTCGCTACATCGAGATTCTACTGTAACGTACAATATACAAGTCACAATAATTATAATGATGACAATGATGATAGGACAGCAGTCATTTACCACATGATAAAATTCACAATAAAAGTGATATTTTTTTTAATAAACCATTGATTACCTTCCTGAAAATTTTTCAGTTGTCTAATTGAAGTTTTGCTGTTAAACCCACTGTTCATTATTAGGATCATCTATAAGATCTCTAGCACTTTTTTCCAATATACCAGCCATTTTCCTAGGGAGTTTAGTCACTATAATAAGTACCTTGCTTACCATGTACATTTATAGCTATAATATCACGCACACAGCCATGATCAATGTTGTGAGGTGTTGTCCAGACAGTTTGTTGAAACTTATAAGGAATGAACCTCCCCTCCTGATTGTTGCAGTCTACCCTATTTTCAGTGGCTACATTTTACCATACCCAGTCATTTATAACTGCATATAACTGAATTTGAATGGTTGCTGTTGTTTTTATTTGCCTTGTTCTACAGCATTCAGAGAAATGCAAGTAAGTGGCAGGGTATTCTAAAATTGCCCCTTTCAAAATATTTTTAAATATTTTAAGAAGGTTTTCTTTTCTAAATAACAGTTACATATGCCTTTAAATGAAAATCAGTGTAGGAAAAAGTCAAAGAAGAGTGTGTTTGACAACGAATGGAATAAAAAACTATAGTCTATAACCTTCCAGGCCTGTGGTTTGTGCAGAGATTTGCCTCCTGCATGAACGACCTGTATGTGTTCTTCGCACAGGTACATGGCAGGGCCACAGTCCAGGCATCTTCCAAGAGCATCATTCGTGCAACCAGGGATTACACAATTCCCCAAGGGCATTGCTTCTCTTGAAAGAAGAGCAGTCACGATCTGCTCCCGAAAATCCAGCCAAGATGTGGCTAGTCTAGATTTCCTAGTGTGGTAGGCTCTGAGCTTTTTTTTAATACGAAATTTGGGCCATTTTCTTGATCCTGTTGAAACACTAGCGTCTGCAGGAAAATTATCCACATCGACCTCAGCTGCCGACTGTGAGATCTGCTCGTCGCTAGTTACATCGATATTTGAAGCGAAACTCGATGCATCGGTTTTTTGCACATTTAATCTACCAGGAACATTAATTTTCTGTTTTTTTACTGCCTTTCCTGCTTTAAAACTGACAACTTTAAAAGCCCTTTTAGATCGAAAATCTTTACGGGGAGGCATTTTAAAATGGCGCCTACAAAACCCATCCATTCTAGCACCAGGCCTTTTTTTTGTTCTCGGTAATCTAATCTCGGTAGGTAAATAGGGCCTACTTTATCCGCATGTATGCGGTAATTTGAGAATAATTAGATTCGCTTATAGGCGGTAGATTAAGGGCGAATCGGGTGAGGTGCCGTAAACTACTCGCTCTGTCACTCAAGAACCCATGGGAGCCTTTTTTGAGAGGATTATCGGATGATCAGGTCCTTCTCACGACCAGTCGCTTAGTCGTCAACTTGCAAAGGACCTTTAAAAAAGTGACCTTTTCCATCACCTATGGCGAAGTCAAAAAGCATACATTACTGACACCCTTTGATATCTTAGAAGCCCTCTTCCAGGAAGAACACATTAAATTTGTATATAGTCTGGATGATACGTGGAGAAGTCATTTACCCAACAACAAATCCCTTCAATTTGAAGTGACCTGCGATCGGGAAAAAGGGACCGTGAAAGTATCCTGTGAAAACATCGATTCGGGTCATTTGAGAGATGTGCGCCTTAAAAGTGATGTGTTCTTTGAGTTACATCGCGACCTCTGCAAGTGGGGAGGATGGACAGAAATCACGCAGGTGGAATTCATCGATTTGCGGGGTAGGAAAGTGGATAATGATAAGGTAGCACGCCCTGGGGCGAATCTCTCTGTAGCCAAACACGGTATAGACTAGCCCTTAGGTAGGACGTTTAATACCCTTCAAACTTCGTATTATTAGTACGACATTCCTTGGAAAGATGATTCGGTCCGGGATATGCATCGCTTTCTACTCAGCGATATCATCTGGACCTTTCATTACAACCCTCACATACACCTTCTACGGCGGTCAGTCACCGCAATCTTTACGTCTATTCTTCGCTGTGTGCGCCAGTGACCATGGGGGATCAAACGACCGATTTATTACGCCAGATACCCTACCATGAACATTTACAAGGCGCGGCATATTTCAAACCCAAACAGATTCATTACATCCCTTTATGAAATAATCATTTTGATGTCATCGAAACGCAAGTGGGTGAAACGACGAAAAACAGGCTGGCTGAATTACCCGAATTTGGACCCAGCATTGTGACCTTACATTTTAGAAAGATTAAATAAAGAGACCGACGCAGTAAACAAATCATTCAGTGTACCTACGTCACCATCGACATGAGTGAGTTTTGCTTGACGCTACCCAGTAACGATGGGAGTGCCAAATACTTTCCTGGAAACAGTAACCATTCTTGGAAAAATCTGTTGAATAAACGTTTGGATTTAGAAGGAGAATGGAAAGGGGGCATGTCATGCATTTCTTTACCAGCCGAATCGATTCTGACACCTTATCTCAAGGGATTAAAAGATACAGACTCACTCATGCAATCGTATCGCACTGTCTACAAAAAGTCATCGAGGCAACAGGTAGCCATTACCACAGATGTCACATTTGGCGATATAAAAGATACCCGCATGGAAACAGTGTTTGATTTCGTGAAAATGATGTTTGAAAGAGAACACGAACTCTTTATAGATAATTTGACCGACGATCATTCCTTAGTGGCATTACCCGGGAAAGAACAGCAACACTCTGATATGTTTTTCAACGAGGACACGGGAACTATGTTTGTGTCCGCTGAAAAAGTAAAAGCCGGTAGATTTCAATCGCTACTAGATTTTATGATTTATGTTTCGTTTGAAATACGCGAAGATATGTGCGAGCTATTTGGATGGTCACGAACCGGAACTTACAAACAACACACAGTACAAAAACCCGGGAAGAATCTGGTGGCACAAATGCGAGTGTCGGAGTTTACCAGCACTCGTTCAGACACAAATTATGAAATATTTCGATACAGATTATTTAAGAGAACATTCAGTGGGAAAGATGGAATAGTACTGGATTCGATCATGTTTTATCTTAGCGAATATAACTATTCATTCATCAATCTCAAAGAATGCGATTATAAAAACGGCATGGCTCCACGCACGCTGTATCTCTATTCGTCTGTCTGTGCACCAGTGATGATGGGAGATCAAATCACGGATCTCATGCGTACGTTTGAGTATTGACCCCAATTGAAAGGGAATTATTATTAGGAACCGAAACACATTCATTACATTCCTTTGCAAAATCAACACATTGACGAAGTGGAGACGCAACTCAGCGAATCGGAAACGAATCAATTAGCCCAATTTACTCAAGACAGAGCGAGTATCGTGACGTTACACTTTAAACGGGTGAAATAAAGACACCGACGCAGTCAAAAAATCATTCAGTGTACCTAAGTCACCGTTGACATGAGTGGTTTTTATTTGACGTTACCCAGTAACGATGGGAGTGCCAAATACTTTCCTGGAAACAGTAACCATTCTTGGAAAAATCGATTGAATAAACGATTGGATTTAGGAGAATGGGAAGTGGGGATGACGAGTATTTCTTTACCAGCCGAATCGATTCTGACCCCTTTTCTCAAGGGTCTCTCAGACGGTTCTTTCCTGATGTCATCGTATCGTGAAGTCAACGAAGGTGACACGGCGCATGAAGATATAGAAACGAAGGTTTATTATGGTGATATCAAAGATACCCGCATGACGACGGTCTACGACTTTCTCAAAATCTTATTCGAGAGAGAATACGAATTATTTTTAGATAAACTCACGCAGAAACATTCCTTGGTTCATAAACTGGGGAAAGAACAGCTTCAATTTGATGTCTTGTATCACAAAGAGGAAGGAACCATGACAGTGACGTCAGAAAAGGTAGATGACAGCGTGTACCCCTTCCGACGAGAGTTTAGGAATCATTGTCAATTTACTCTAAGGAAAGACGTGTGAACTTTTTGGGTGGATAAAGGCTATGCAATACAAGAGTCTTGATACATTCAAAAGTGGTCCTAATCTGGCCATGAGGAAACGCGGTAATGAATTTACAGAGGATCGTACCATCTCCCAGCATTATTATTATAGATATGGGTTAAAAGAAACTGCGATGATGGGCAAGGATAGTGTTATAGCCAAGTCTATAATATTTTTTCTCAACGAGTTTACCTACACCTTTACCAATCTCAAAGAAAGCACTTATAAAAACGGGATGGCTCCACACACGCTGTATCTGTACTCTTCCCTATATGCCCCGTGATGATGGGGGATCAAATTACCGATCTCATGCGTAAATTTGAGTATCATCCTCTATTGCAAGGAAATTATTATTACAAACCGAAACACATCCATTACATCCCTTTGCGAAATCAGCACGTTGACGAAGTGGAGACGCAACTCAGCGAATTGGAAACGAATCAATTAGCTCAATTCCCCCACGATGGTACGAGTATCGTGACATTTCACTTTAGAAGGATTAAATAATGTGTGTCGTGGGGGTAGTGGTCACAGTTGCGTCATGGCCAGCAGGGGGAAAGGTAAATCCAGGGGAAAAAAACCCCGCAAGAAATGGAGAAAAACACAAAAAGGCCAGGGAATTGAAAGTGTGATTTTAAAAAAACAGGGTGACTGCCATACCTAAAGGTGTCAAGATGTTGTATAATATTGCAAAAGGAAAACCCGTCTCGGATCGAATTAAACGCAAACAAGATGAGTATGCTAAGAGGTATGCTACCTATCGTAAAGGTGGAGGGCATATGACGACACATCAATGGGCCAAAGCGAATCGTGCTACCATTAGACCTGACGCATGTTGTTTCTTATAACAGACATAAAAATACACACATGAGTTGTCATTGTAAAAGTATTTATTTTGGAAAAAAAAAAAAAACTATGTTAAAATGCTAAAAAGTCTACCAAGTCATTATCTTCGTCATCTAACCTATCGTACCCATAAGGGAACGACCTAAATGTTCCATCTTCCATCACTCGCTTGTCGAAGACTAAGCGATAGGACTTGACTTGGGTTTCCGTTCTAATTTTTTTCTTAACGGGGTCTCTCACAAAATGTACAGGGTTAATAATGTCTGTCTTTTGCGATTCATCTAAAGGATGCTGGATTTCATCCAGAATGTTTGCTTTCATCACGTCATAGTTTAACTGGGCGATGCCTCTGACATTCAGGGAAAACCCTTTAACTTTGGTACAACATTTGTCTTGATGGGTCCGGTAGCCGTAGTTCTTGGCGCCAGCCGAAATAAACTCTACAATGAAATCCCCGTTGCCTAATTCGTCTGTCATATCCCCCAGGTAGTCACCGAGGGGAATTTCTGTTTCACCGGGTCGCCATTTGTACACCACGGAATCCGTGTCATAGTAGATGACACGATCTTGTAATACCTATAGAGTACACAATAAAAATAAATAAATAACACGTTTCCTATAATAAAAACAAGTCACAACAAGTACTCACCTCTAACGATTTGTAGAGTTTCAATCGGGCTTGGCAGGTGGTAAAGGCTGCAATGAAGACATTGACAGCCTTACCTTTCTCAGGGTCCTCTGAATGGCGTCTGGCCACACACTCCACTAATTCCGGCGACAGAACTCGTATGTCGATGACTTCCTCCAGAGGGTCGTCGAGGAGCTCTAAGAGGCCGGCGGGATGGTTAAAGTGGTAGACTTTGGCCTTATTGCAATTCTGCCCAAATTTACCCCAGAAGGAATTTAACATAAGTTTAGCGGTTGCCTTCCTTCCGGGGTTTTTGACGATCATGCCTGGGTCTAGAGATATACCTTCTTTCTCCTGGTACTGGGAGACATAGTGGGCTTTTTGCTCCTCCGTCTGGCACCAGGCGGGGTACCCGCTACTTTCTTGTTTCATCTTTAATCAAGTGTCGACGTAAGGAGCAAAGAGCCCACGCTGACGTTTTTCAAAGTGCCACACTTCGTGGATTCTAACCAGCTGGAAGCCCATTTCGATGGCTTTCAGAATTTGTGGGGAGCACCAGGTACCTGTCAAGGTACGTTCCTCATCCGTGTGGGGACAGATGAAGTTTCTTTCGGGGAGGGGTTTTTGAGATTCTTCTGTGACACACGTACGGCAAAGGGGGAAGGTCAGTTTCCAGGCGGAACCAATTTTTTGGCGATGGGGAAGGACGGGATTGAAGAGGTGGGTGGGTGGCAGGATAGAGACTTTCATCAAACCATAATAGGCACTGGGATCTTGATTGGCGGGTTCCAGGATGATGGTAGGATGACCAGTGGGGTACTCACCGTATTTATTCACCCAAGGGTACTCGGAGGTGACATCCACGTACCGGATCTGTTCCCCTTGGGTAGAATCAATACGGTGGTAGAGGGTCGTGGCTCCCATTTGGCCGCAAAAGAAGGCATCTCTGGGTTGTAGGGGCGTGGTGATTTGGAGGGCCTGGGTAAAGTTGTGGAGGACTGGATCCGACTTTCTCATTTCCGCCCACTGGCACTGCCACATTTCAACGACGGTATACCTAGGATACAAATTTTGTGTTGTTTAGTCGCATTCCTATTAAAACATTCTATCAAAAATTACTGGTAAGACTTACCCCAATCGTTGCAATGTGGCAGTTTTTTGTGTGGTTTGATGATGGAGGGCTTCCACAGTCATACTGGCGGAGGAAAAGGCCATCTGCTTTCAATGGAGGAAACACGTCCGGCAACCATGAAACAAACACCCATGGAACTCGTATATAGTGCGGGTCTCCGCATGGTAGCCATCTACCGTGTATATACGAGACCCATGGGGAACGCTAAACTCTCCCCCTTGGCGCGCATGTTGGATCCTAGTCTCCAGACTTCTCTCCACCCACGTCAACCATTCCAATGCCACGTGCGAGTGGTTGGGCATGGCACCTTCCCAACCATTCTCTGGCTCTATGGCGATGCTGTCAGGCGCCATCACGCATTTTCGCCAATACCTAGGATACAAATTTTGTTTAGTCGCATTCCTATTAAAACATTCTTTCAAAACCTCTGGTAAGAGACTTACCTGTTACAGGCTTGGGCGATGGTGATGCATTTTTCTATGGGGTTGAACTTGGCAATAGCCTTGAACTCTCCAATGAATTTTAGACACCCAGCTTTGAGGAGGGCTACATCCGAACAACAGTAAGAAATCAATTCTTCTTTGAGATTGAAGGGAAGATTCTTACTGCGTTCTTCCGCATACCACTCCTCAAACTCCTGTTTCTTCTTGGATGACATTCCTTCGGGATCATAAAACTCTGGTGCAGGGAGGGGGCCAATGTAGTGCTGGTGCTCTGGAGTGTGGAATTTGTGAGGGAAGAACCCTTTCTTTAACTCGGGGATACCAAAGGTCAAGGAGAAGGCAGCCAAGGACATGGGCAAGAAGCACATGCTGTCTTTGAACGATATTTTGCCCACCTTCATGCACAGATTCTTCGTGCCATTGGGTATCAGGAACTCGAACCTCCGACCCTCCTTGACCATCTGCTCTTGAAGGAAGATGGAATCATACCGCTTCAGATTGTGGAATGTGCCGATGACTTCCCGGAACTCAGAGAAGGGACAATTCTCTTCGGGTGGACCGTACGCCAGTTCGTCGAGAAATGCTAGGAAGTCACCGGTACATTGCAGACCATAAAACTCCTCGACGTCATCAGACTCTGAGGTTTGGGCCACGATGAGGATAGGGATATGAGTTCCGTCTTCGTCCAGCATAGTTTCATAATCTGCCCAGACTTTGACAGGTGGTTCGTAGTATTCGGACGCTTCCGGGTTCTTTTTTCTGTCTTGAATTAATTTGTTTTTGGGTTTTTTCTTCCTCTGGTCTTCTTTGGGACTGACTCGCTGAATGTAGCATTTGTGGTTACGTAAATCGACATCTTTGCAATTCCTGCATTCACCCCAGTAACAGCGGTGAGGTTCCTTCTTGTCTGGCTTGAACTCGTGACAGCAGATGCCACAACGAATGAGTTTTTTGCACAGACCTTTTTCCTGATGGAGTGACATACAGGAATTGTCAAAGAAGTGCCGATTACATTGGGTGCAGTGCAGAGAAGGCAGGGAATCTTTAGGGCCACACTCCAACGTCTTACAGGAAGGACAACGGCGACCTTCGCAGGGGTGATGTCTGTATTCGTCGCTGTCAAAACCACGGTTACACTCGTGGCAGAAATAACTCCTCTCGATAAAGGCTGCATACGAAGTGCAACCGTGGTAGTGACCCACGCCGCCTTCTGGATCAGACTCGAAGAGAAGACTGAGAACCAAGGGTCCACAGTTCTTCCCTTCGTACGTGATGGAGTAAAAAATGAAGAAATTGAAAGAAAAACAATTGTAGAAAAACAAAATAAGTAACTCGAAAATAGAATAAAGTAAGATTTTAAATCACACATAACGTAAGATTTACCTTACACTCATCACTTTTAGGCGATAGTCAGGAGCCAGATACTCCTGGAATTCTATCAATTTAGGTCGGCCACACGGACCTTCTGGTACACCAGCCTTACCATGCAACTCTTTGGCACACCGGGTAACAACTGAGGGGTTTGATTTCAGATTTCGGTAATACCTATAAGAAAAATAAGGAAATAATTGTTAGAATATTACAAGTAAGAATTTAAATGTCTAAATATAAATAATAAGGTCTTACCTTTTTACTCTCTGGAAGTCGTCCGTGGCGTCAAAACTCTCGTTGGAGTTCAACTGACTGGCCAGCGTTTGCATATACGTCTCCCAGCGGGTGGTATCCTGGGTGATTTCCTCCACGGTGAATTTCGCCGACTGTAGCGGGTGGCTAAACTTTTTCGTCGAGAAATTAAACATGACCCTGTCGTTTGGCTGGAGATCGCTGCCATTAGGAGCCTTGGATGAATCCAACACGCGACGTGCCATATCAGCAACGCTGCGCGTGATCTCTTTACCAATGTCATCCTGTAAAATAACATCATCAAAATTAAATATAATTCATAACATTGGATAGTAAAAGTACATAAAAACGTACCTGTTTTGTGGCCTCACGCAGCTGTCTCTTCTGGGCTGTCCCACGATGTTTTTTGACGGTGTCCAGCGCTTTTTTAGGGCGCCCCACCGGTTGAAAATTAAATTCAAATAACGGAGAAGTCTGTCTCTCTATGTCTTCGCCTAACTCCACCATTTGTTGGTCGGTGACTTCAGGTATGTCCAGCAATTCAGCAATTTCATTTAATTGTGAATCGGAAATTCCGTCGTCACCGAATTCTTCATCAAATGTGCGTTTACCCTTTTTTAAAAAACAAACACACATTGTAAATCAATTATCAAATACACACGCCGATGAATGAAATCATTTAAAACATTAACGGTTTAATTATTCCGTCTGCAAATGGAACGAAATTTGAATATCCTACACGCATGTCAATTCTCAGAGGGACTTTTTAAAAAAGAATACAACTTGCACTTACGTTATTGTTAGGCATGATAACTGTGACTTGAATAAGACTTGTGGCTTAAGTGAGAGTTGTGGCTTTCAGAGCTGAGCTTCTTCTTCTCGCAGGAGGAATCGACTACTGTGATGAAGCTAGAACCTCGGCTAGTTATATAGGAAAATTATAGCGTCCCCACGTGAGGATTCCTATCCAATCATATTTGAAACTTTTTAACGGTGGAATAATAATTTTACGGCGTCGTTTGGATGATTGACAGATTTTTACGGCGTCGTTTGGGTGAATGACAGATTTTTATGGCGTCGTTTGGGTGATTGACAGCAAGCGAACTTTGTGTCATTGCATCAATGTTGTGACGCCTGTCAATTATATCGCAGTAACGAAATCAGTTACCTTTCCTTTTACAGTTCATTCCATGCTTATAGCTACTTGGAGACACATCAAAAAATTCTTCTCTCTGTGCGAGTTTTATTTGTCTAGACTACTTTGCCTAAGTCAACCTCTTGCAACCATTTACTTTTTAAAAAACAAAGTCATGTAGTTACACTCCGATTTTTTATTCACAGAACATGAATCCTCCAAGACGTTCCAACCGTTTACAAAACGATTCACCACAGCGCGATGGGAATCCTGTCAACTGCTTCGTCTGTATGCTACAGATCTGTGTTAACATGTTTGCAGCCACAGCCACTCCATGCTGCCAGAATTGGGTGCATCGTCGATGTATACACAATCACGTCCAGATATCAAATTCCTGCGGTCTCTGTCATTCCCCTTACCCCGATGATTTTATCAACCAACACCGTCAAGCCATTCTACCTCTAGATGATGTGAACGAAACTCCCAATGAGTTTGACGCCGCTGATGACGAACACAGGGAGATGTTAAGGCAGCAAGCCATCACCGAGCTTGGCCTCTTATTACAGCTAGGAGCCATAGAAGCCCGCATTCGCGAAGTGAGTGTGTTTACAGCTAAAACCCCTTTTTCCTGCTAAGCATACTTCTAAATGAGTCTTTCCTTTCCTTTCCTTTCTAGATGGATAATGATTCTCTTCTCGATGTACAACACTTTATTCTCGAACATGCTTTTATTGTCACCTATTTACAATCTTTGTTTCGAGACTTATACAACACTCTTCAACATAGACCCCCTCATTCTCAACAGTTTATAAAAGTCGAAATTTATTACCCCGCAGATATGAACGATTATTTTTTACATTTTAGAGAATATTTTGTGAGCGTTTTAGATAGACCGTTATATACAAATAGAATATTTTGATTTGGTGACTTTTTAGCTTCATTCATTCACTCTCTTCATTTGCATTTGGCGCCTTTTTTTCAAATTTGAGTCCATTACCCCATATATGGACATTCGATTACATGCTTTCAACACCAATTTTTTCTTTATACTGATCGCTAACTTTCTTATTTCTCTAGATACGCAACCTTCCTTCATGTCCACCTTTTGATTTCGAAACCTATTTCAATCTTTTTAACCTATTAACCTTAGCGTGCGAAGAATTATCAGACATTCTAAATTCGTGCTCGCATTCGCAACGCTTAGAACTTCTGACTCATATGCATTTTATTCCATTAGAAAGACCGTTTAATATTTTGCTTTATTTATTTTTTCCCCCACCTATTCATCGTTGTATTTATCTCTGGCCGTTTTCTATTTCCTCTGAACTTTTCTTTTATAATGTGCAATTTGTTTCAGGGGAAGACACTGTTATTTATTTTTGTTTTTATTAAAATTACAGATTCCCCCAGACGATTTTATCTTATGTATCGCACAACGCAATTTGCTTTTTAATTCAACTATATTTTTTAATGCATTTTATGACCTCATCCATTTTCTTTTTCTTTCTTTTAACATTCGTTTAAGACCGCATTATGTAATCGATTTTTTTTTTAACTATGATTTCAATACGGCTTTTTTTTATCAATATGGTATTTTTCCTAGTTGCGTCTTTTATATTCTTTTTGGCCATATTTTATGGGAGTATACCTCTGTGAGGTCCAGATTTACAATTCACCAGGGTATTTTAGAAACTAGAAACCTCGTGCATTTTCATAGTATTTCATACCCCATTCTAAACATTCATCTTTATTATCTTTTGTAGATTTCACAAGATTCACTATGTCACATTTTACTTCAGCACAATTTTGTAATTCATTCCACTCACGTCTTGTTACAGCAGCTTTATTGTTATCTTTTGTTTTTCCCGCTAGAGAATTGTGAATTTTATGTAAAACCACTCTTTTCACATTCGTTTGAACACTACCTATTGTATGATCTTAATCTCCCAGTTTCTCTTTGCGGTATATGGAATCTTTTGTTTTATATTTATTTATTACCTTCGTCATTAGACGAATTCATATTACCTCCATCTAGCGGACTACGCTACCCTTTGTTACCGTTAAGCACTTCAACCCATTCTACCCATTTTCAATTAGTTTTATATCAATGTCTTAGGTAATCTGACAATGCACGAGGTTTTTTTCTTTTCCTAGGTCCCTGCTATCTTTACTTTCGAGGCCTGGGAATACCATCACTTCTTTTATTTTCTAGAATTTTACTTATGCGACTTGCCTTCGGATCGCGAACTCTTAGTTGTATATAACCATTTCGATTTTTTTGTTCAGTGTAATTGTATTTTTAATATTATGCCAGTGATTCGTTTTTCCTATCAAAGAGCAAGAGTAGAAATGCTAGATATAGCCGAAGAGTTGTGTCGAAGTGGTTTTTCTGGTATTCTAATTTTGTTGTATAGTTCACCGCTAGATGAATAAACCACCATTCAGTTTCAATACATGTCTTTATTGAGTCTTTGTCTCCTATTTGTACAGCAAATATCATACCACTCTTTTGAATATTTTACAACCGTCCACGCTTCTACTTCACCCATCAGTATACTGGTTTTCTGCCCCGAATCTTGCCATGTCTCATAGACTTTTATGACATCTTCAAACGTAAAACAACGATCCTGTAGTTTCTTGCCGACTTTTGCAACTTCGTACCAATGTGTAAATAAGTACATTTGCATGTGGGCTCCTTGGGGAATACCAAACCGTCTTAGTTTTTCAGTCACCGCATGGTCAATGAGCTCACACCGCTCCTTAAACTCGAATATTTCCATGTTACTTCGACGCGGGGGAATAAACGGTTCGTCTTGTTTTAAAATCTCGCGTACGAGTACCAAAATACCCACACATCTCGATAATCGGCCACGCGGGAAATAAGGCGATGACGAATTTCTAACATGGGAATAGTTTCAAAACCTAAGATGGCATGCAACAAAACGCTAGCACGCCCCGATTTATTACAAGCATGTGTATCCACCCGATTCGCCCTTAATCTACCGCTTATAAGCGAATCTAATTATACCAAATTACCGCATACATGCTGATAAAGTAGGACCTATTTACCTACTGAGAACAAAACAAAGGCCAAAACAAAACAAAGGAAAACAAAACAAAGGAAATGATTTCAGAATGTCTTCGGTATCGCAGTCGCACTTGACATGTGGCAAGGTTCAAGCGAAAGAGGAAAATTCATCGCTTTTACATCTGGTAAAAAGAGATCATGGATAAAATTCCACGCGTGAAGGTTACTGAAGAACAGAAAAACATTCTGAAATCATTTCCTTTGTTTTATTTTCCTTTGTTTTGTTTTGTTTTGGCCTTTGTTTTGTTCTCGGTAATCTAATCTCAGTAGGTAAATAGGTCCTACTTTATCAGCTTGTATGCGGTAATTTGGTATAATTAGGTTCGCTTATAAGCGGTAGATTAAAGGCGAATCGGGTGGTGTATCGAATTTATAAATTTCGTGCGGGCAAAAATAGGATTGATAATATACTTCTTGGGGATACGACTCGGAAAGGTCTTTACAACACTCCATCCTCCCATAAAATGACTACACATCTGTACTGTCAAATACATTTATTGAAACTACATTGTATTAAATGCGACCTTAAATTCATCCAGATGGGCTACAAACTCCAAAAATGTTCCAAAAATGTTAAATCAATGTTCAATAAACGTAAAAAAAAAATTGTTCACTTCTTGCTCTCTTTTTGGATCTCTCCAACCTCTGCAACTCCTTATCCAACAGCTTTTCAGCAATGTATCGAAGAAGCATTCTCATGTTATCCATCAATTTCTTCTTCATTTCCTCATAGACGTGATCGCCGTAATTTTTTGGAAGCGAGACATCCTTTTCGAGACTGTCCAGTATGATCCTAGCGTCCGCAGTGTCATCCTTGTTAAGTAGATCGAGGATCGTATCTACAAGTAAATACACTTGTTCAGGGCACATCTGCACTGCTTTGGCTGCCATGGCTAATTGGTCTTTAATTCTTCTTCTTGAAACTTTCTTCAGTCTTAAGGGGAAAGAGGACGCCTTGTGGTTTGGCTGTCTCTGATATATACCCTTCTAACCAATCATAGCGACTTACATGTTCTATCCAATCATAGTTCGACATACACCTCTAGAACATGATACCTCTTTGTTCCTGTAAAACTACTTTCACCAGTCTTTGATGAACCGCTGCGATTCCAGTGATTTTTTGAACCACTCTGGGGAATATTTTTCACAGGTCAATGTCACCAGTTCACTCATGACCTCGGCATGGCTTAACATGGGATTATGGAACATTGTCCAGACTTCTGTGACATCATCGATATAAAAATTATTTTTCCTTAACCGTTCACCCAATTGCTGAAACGTCTCCCAATGCTGAAACAGGTAGAGCTGCATGTGAGCGCCGATAGGATTTGGCCAGTCATTGACTTCATGCACAATGTCATCAAATACATTTTCGCATGCATCCATGAACTTATATTTACTGGTTTTATCTTTCATGTGAATGTCAGGGAATTCCTTGTCAAAGGCAGCTTGTAAATACCGCAAGAAAAATACACTTTCATGGGATATCGTGTGGTAGAAATCAGTTCATAGCGTATCTTTATCGAAATAGGTTTGTTGAAATATCCCAATATGCCGCGTATGAGTTCACGAGGACTACTTATTTTGTTTGTGGCATCCAAATCAAACAGGTACTTGTGTTGGTAAAGTAATTCACGATCGTTTAATATTCTCACGTCGCTCATGATGATGTACACACTTTCCTGACTTCGTATGAAATGATGAAATTGTATCTACTGCTAGCTTTAAGGAATATCCATGGGTTTTTGATTCTCCACGATTCGTACCGGTAAATGACATCTCAGACAATAACTACAATAAAACGGTGTATAATGCCAACAGTTTGTACATTGGAACCATCTTTCTGCTAGTCTTTGGGCAAAGGCTTTATTATTCCAAATGTATTGTTGTTGTGGCATCTTTTATTCAATTTTAAGTTTAGCCAACTTTTCGGTCATGTCTTCAATCCACTTGGGTAGATAAGCTTTTCTAAAGGTGAGGATATCGACTCTGTGACAAGCTTCTTTCCAAATCTCTTTTTTCCATAGACAAGGAACACAAAGACCACATTCACAAGCTAGCTCTTTCTCAGTAGGCATCGCTACACTGAAGCGAGTGAGTAGCAAACGCTGAATTTATATGCTTTTAGAATTTATGACAGCTTGTCAATCACTTTTTTGATTGACACTTTTTTACGAGTATATCCTTCTACCAACATTGTAGAGTTTCATTTTCAAACATCATGTCTTACGAGAAAGATCTGTGTCTCACGCAATTAAGTGGAACGCTTGAACAGAATCCTCAATGGGCCGGAACGGCGATGGATGAAATATTTGCGTTAGTCAACATGAAAGCAAGTGAACAAGATCTGTGTCACATACGCCAACAAGTCTCAAAATACATTGACGATCTGGAAAGTTTTAATTTACAAACAGTGGAACATTCTATAAAAAATCAATTATACAAAGATGTGATGACAGCGTTTCTGGCCTATATCACTTATTTACAAGTCAAATATCGGCCCGAGTGATAAATTTACATACAAGTCAAGCATGATTGCAGATGATAGAGGCAATTACATAGGAAGATACATTTCAAGAACACAACATCCCAATTATATACTACATGTAACTGCCAAGATCCTAAGGTTGCGCGTACTTAGAAACTCAACAATTACAGGGGTAGCAATGCGCAAGGCGATAGACAATTCGAACTCAACTCGTAGAATGACTAACACACGTTTAATCACAGTTCAAGATAGACGAATTACACTGGTTGCGACGATAATGACAGATCGTGAAAGTCACGGTAGCAAAGTTCGTGGTCGCGGAGAATAAAACGAAGTAGAGTAGAAATATAGGGTAGTTTAGTGTCGAATAGAGTCGTGTAGGTTCGAACTGAAACGATAATTACATACAAAAAAGCTAAGATACAATGTCAGCTACGTAGTCGTGTTACAAACAAAATTTAGGAAGACTTATAGACAATATTGGTTTCGTAGCATGACAACATTTCAACATTAAAAGACTAGTCATTTGACAATAATAATTTGAGTACCAAAAAAAAAGGGAGAAACTTACTTTGGTGACGACTCGCACAGCAGAAAGTATAGCTCAAAAGGTAGCTTGTAGCAGATTGATCCTCTGATCGTAGCGGTTGCGGAATGACTCTCTCGCACGCTATCTTAAGTCGCCTTTTATAATGAGTGCATGCGTGACTGTGCACAGGATGTTACTTAAAACTTGTAATGTACACCATATGGAAGTGTTAGCTCATTTCCTACGCACCAACTTAGCCTATAGTACACGCACGAATCTGCGAATTCCTAACTAATACGCAGCAAATTTTAGCACGCTTCATCGAAACTAGAACTAACGATTATTATTAGAATATGTCGTAAAAACAGAGGGCGTTTTAAATCTAACATTCCGGCCCCTTAAAGCCTACAAAAGGCTTTACCAAATAACAGTAATAGGTTTGAAACGCCAACGTTATTGATTATTAAACTACAAACTATCATACTAATTACTAAGTGTCCATTACGATAATGTTTTTGCTTCTAATCCTTGTCTGCAAACTCTGCGGTCTCCAGCAGGACAATCTTGTCTATGGGTCGCACTAGCTCGGAGGTTCTGGTCTTGATCTTAGCAGAGCGTACTAGCCCGTCCTTCTGATTGTGGTAAACTTCGAGCACTCGCCCTAGCGGCCATACACTACGAGGCAGATTCTCGTCTAGTAGCAGAACAATGTCATTGACAGCTAGGTTTAAGAGTGGCTTATTCCATTTTTGGCGTTGCTGTAGGGATGGTAAATATTCTCTGGTCCAGCGGCGCCAGAACACGTTGCTTAGGTATTGAACTTGGCGCCATCTGCAACAGCCGTAGTTATCATCTTTACAGAAAACTCCTGGGGGGATTGTCGTTCCAGCTCGGAGTAGCAGCAGATGGTTAGGTGTGAGAACGTTGAGATCCTTCGCATCGTCAGACACTTTGGTTATCGGTCTGCCATTCACTATCGATTCGACTTCGCACATCAACGTACTTAGACCTTCGTCGTCTAAGACCTGTTGTTTCAGCAGTGCCTTCATAACTTTCCTCACAGTTCTGATACATCTCTCCCATACTCCGCCATGATGTGAAGCAGCCGGTGGATTGAATGTCCATTTAATCTGTTGTTGTAAGAGAAACTCATGGATCTGGTTTTGGTTCCATTCTTGGACCGCCTTCCGTAATTCTTTCTCGCCTTTAACGAAGTTTCCTCCGTTATCGGATCTTATTTCCTCTGGCCTTCCTCTTCTAGCAATGAAGCGTCGGGTGGCGTTGATAAACGATTCTGCATCCATAGAGTGGACAATCTCTATGTGGACTGCTCTTATGGTGAGGCACGTAAACAGGGCGCCGTACCTCTTAACGGTTGTTCGTCCGCGGCATACTGTGAATGGACCGAACAAATCTACGCCTACATACGTAAAGGGTGGCTTGGAAGGTGTGACGCGGTCTCGAGGTAAGCTGGCCATTTTCTGTTGCATTACGGGGGCTTGGCGGCACCGACAGCTGAAACAAGTATGGATAATGTTGCGGACGCTAGATCGTGCTCCTAGGATCCAATACTTTGTTCTAATGAGAGACAGAGTATACTCGATTCCTGAATGGGCTGAGGCGCGATGGAAGTATTCGATAATCAATTTTGTGACATGGTGCTTCTTGGGAAGAATAATAGGATGCTTGGCGTCATTTTCTATGGGTGCGTGTTCCAGTCGTCCTCCTCTACGTAGAAGTCCATTTTCCAAGACTGGATCAAGCTTGTAAATGGTGCTGTTCTTCTTTAGGTTGTTCCGATTTGCCCTTCCTTGAGTGACGTCGCGGACGCCATTCAGGCTTGCCAACTCGTCTTTGAAGGTTTGCTTCTGAACGTATTTCAAGATTTCGATTTCGGCTTCATCAACTTCGCTGATGCTTAAGGGGGTTATGGGGCTATTATCGAGTTGTAGCTTGATGGTTTTGTTCGTGTTGCCGTGTTGACTTCGGTTTCGCAAAATATCTTTGTAGCGCAATATCCATGCTATGACCCTTTTCAGCCGAGACCATGACGAAATCTTTTCTATTGCATTGCCAATGTAATGGTAGGTCACGTTTGTCTTACTTGCAAACGTTTCTGCTGCCTTCTTGACTTCTGGATCATTATCGAAGACCTCGCCTAAGCTCTCCGGTCTTTGCGGCCAAAACTGCTCTGTCTTTTTCATGAACGGTGGTCCTTGCTTCCAGCGCTCATTTATAAGCAACTCATCTACTGTCATTCCTCTGGATGCTTCGTCAGCTGGATTAAGTGTGCCTTCAACGTACCTCCATTGCTTAGCCGTAGACTGATCTAAAATGGCTGACACGCGGTTGGCAACAAAGATCTGGAATCTCTTATCCTTATTCTCTATATAGCGAAGAACGCAAGTGCTGTCAGTCCAAAAGGTAGAGCTGTGTATGACTATGCCAACTTCTTGTCTGATCATGCGATCCAACCTCGTTGCTAAGACTGCCGCTGACAGTTCCATCCGCGGAATCGTCATTGCCTTGAGAGGGGCTAGTCTGGACTTTGCCATAATAAGCGCACAGTGAACTTCACCATGCGCATCAATTTGACGAAGATACGAGACAGCTCCGTAGCCTTGGCGAGATGCATCGGAGAAATGGTGGAGGTCGCGGCGTTGTATGTTGGAACAGTTTGGTGGTTTGAAGCATCGCGGTATCTCAAACCCTTCTAATTTGGGGAGTTCCTTCAGCCATGATTGCCATTTTTGCTTGCAGGGTTCGGGAATCTGATCGTCCCATCCAAGGCCCTTGAGACACAGGTCTTGCTGGATTGCTTTAGCGGGTAGTATGCACGGTGAAATAAAACCGAGTGGGTCGTATACCGAGCAAATAATAGACAAAATTCCTCTTCTTGTGATGGGCCGCTCCTTTTCAACGA
This sequence comes from Stylophora pistillata, assembly GCF_964205215.1. Classification (NCBI taxonomy): domain Eukaryota; kingdom Metazoa; phylum Cnidaria; class Anthozoa; order Scleractinia; family Pocilloporidae; genus Stylophora; species Stylophora pistillata. Next base: position 3,703,205 of record NC_142524.1, on the reverse strand, counting down.
TTTTGTAGCCGAATGTGTCCTTCTGCACATTCCATTGGACACCCAGGGCTCTCTCTGTGAGTGTTAGATTCTTACTTAAGTCGAAATCTTTGACGGAAGGTGCTCTTTCGTTTTCAGGAATGCAGTTGATCACGTCTCTTGAATTCGATATCCATTTGGTAAGGTGAAATCCTCCTTTGGACAGCATTTCACGGAGTTCTCCTACTAGTCGAATGGCTTCAGGATTAGTGGCGACTGACTTTAGACAATCGTCAACGTGGAAATTTCGCTTGACGGTCTCCACTGTGGTTGCGTCAAAGGCTGTTTTATTATCTTCTGCGGTTTTCTTCAAGGCAAAATTTGCGCAGCTTGGGGATGAGGGACCCCCGAACAAATGGACTAGCATTTGATACTCTTCAGGGTCTTTGTTTAGATCGCCTTCTGGCCACCACAAGAATCGCAGATAGTCGCAGTCGCTTGGGGAAACTCGTACCTGGTAAAACATGGCCTCGATGTCTGACATGAAAGCGATTTGTTCTTGCCGGAATCGTGTTAATACGCCCACAAGCGTATTTGTCAAATCCGGCCCCTGTAGCAGCTGGTCATTTAAGGAGGTACCTTGGAATTTAGCTGAACAGTCGAATACGACGCGGACTTTGTCAGGTTTCTGGGGGTGAAACACGGCATGGTGCGGTAAGTACCATACGTTTGAGTTGCCCAGGTTTTCCTTGCTGACCTTTCTCGTATAGCCCTTGACAATCAGGTCATCCATGAAGTCTCTATACTTCTTGTGTAAAACTGGATCTCTATAAAGACGTTTCTTCAGCGGATGTAGTCGCTGTTGTACTTGCGATTTATTGTTCTTCAGAAGTGGTGGATCGTTCTTCCATGGTAAGGCAATTTCGTAGTGGCCGTCTGACAGTTTTGCTGACCCTTCCATGATGTGTAGCGCTTTTCGGTCGTTTTGCGACATGGAGGCTTGAGGCTCGTAGCTGGAGTCGTTAAATTCTAAATTGCAGAAATCTTCAAATTGCTTGCTTAGCTTGGCGCTTGTGTCGATGAAGTTCGCAGTCGGAACCTTGCTTTCTTTTCTACCTAGGGGGCCATTTAATACCCAACCGAAAATTGTCCGTGTTGCGAAGGGACCACCATTTTCGCTTTCTCTAAACTCTTTTGGTTGGAGCGCTTGGGGAGCATCACTTCCGATGAGAAGACCAACTTCCGATTTTACGCTTTCCATTTTGATTCCTTTCAAGTGTGGCCAGCGATTCACATCTTCTTGTGTTCCGACAGTGTCACTTGAAACCGGTAGGCTGGGCGTAGAATATACCATTGGTAGCTCGACCAGGTTTTGCTCTCTCAGGTCGGACACTTCTAGATTTACCAGAGAACACTCGATCGACTGGTTAGATGTTTGCATGGTCGTTAGGGAGAGAGACATTTTCTTTCCCTTGGTGCCGAGTTTTTTGAGGAGATCTTCTGTGCAGAACGACGTGTTTGAGCCTGAATCCAAAAAGGCGTGCGTTAGTACTTTCTTGTTGCTGCCTTTTACTTTAACTTTCACGGGGACTATTGACAGTCCTATCACAGGGCCACTGGTTCCTTGAGATGCGCCGACGGAGCTTAAGTAACTGTTACTCGCTTGAGCTGCACTTAGAGTTGCCAGTGGTTCGGTTTGACTTTCTTTCCCACTCTGACCTGGTGGCATTTCTTTTGCATGTAGATAAGTCGAATGCTTCTTTGTGCATCCTTGAACGCGGCAAAAGCTCCGCTTTGGGCAGTCTTGAACGAAATGGCCAGGAACTAAACAGTTGATGCATAGCTTATTTGCGCGAACGAACTGATAGCGGTTGCTTATGCTTAGCTTCTTGAACTCTTCACATTGTGATAGCCAGTGGTTTCTTTTACATGAAGGGCATTTTAATTCCTTTCTTTCTTCTTTAGTGTTCGCCCGCTGTGAGGGGGGTTGCTCTAGTCCTTGCGTGGAGAAGGTTTTACCGTCTCGTCTGCCTCTAATGGTTGGTTTCGAATTAAAGGGTGGCCTCTGTTCGCTATGGACCTTGCCGAAAATGGGATGATTTGTCGCTCTTGATCTTGCTTCTACGAACTCCGATATGTCCTTCAGGTTGGGATTTTCCTTCTGGGAGATCGCGTCCACAAGGTCACGCCATTTTAGCCTCAGTTGGTAAGGTAGCCGCTCCATGATTTTCCTTAAACTGTCAGGGTTTTCAAGACGGTTTAGGTAGCCAATCTCCTTGAGAGTATTTTGACAGCTGGTCAATAGTATCGAGAATTTCTGTAGGGAAGGTCCATCTTCCGCACGGATCGGCGCTCCATTAATTACGCGGTCCACGTACGAGGTGGCAATACTATATGGTTGCCCATATCGCTTTGCTAATAGCCGTCTAGCTTCACAATAGCCGATTTCATCAGGCATGGTGAGGCAGCTTCGCACAAGGTCTTGTACAGAACCACTGGTGTACTGTAGAAGGTAGTAAAGTCTTGTGCTAGAGCTTGAGGTCTTTCGCTCCACTAGGTTTTCGAAGGCCCGAACGAATTCGCAGTAATCGATGGGATCGCCAGAGAATACAGGGACTTCAGGTTGTGGTAGAGTTAATGCCATGATAGCTTCTTGTTGCTGGTGAAGTAGAAGCTGGATATCATCTTTCGGTGGAGTTGCTGGGGTGGGCTGAGGTTTAGAGTTTTGTCCAAACGTTAGCTCCTTCACGTGCTTTTTTCGCCATACGGGGGCTTCTGGGTTCAATCGCCATGCTGGTACCTCTGATTCTGCAACGGGCAGCACTGTGGGGTTAGAGGGTGCAGACTGTTCTGGGAGGTTCCCCGGCTCGGTAGCGTCAGCTACGGGTGCGACCTCGCCATTTTTCACAACCGTTCCGATTCTGTCGGGAGCTGGCACCGGCTCAGGATTGATTGTTGCTCGAGTTTCTTCCGTTGGAAAATAACTAGCGGCAATTTCCCTTTCTTCGGCTTGTGCATAAACGAGTTCTTCGGCTTCTGCCTTTGCCAGTTCAGTTTCAAATTTTAACTTCGTTTTGCGTTGTCGTAACTTTAACTCTTCTTCTTCTATTTCATGCAGCCGTTTGAGCGTAGCGGCTTCTGCTTCTAAAATAGCCCTTTTTGCTGCGGCCTTTGCTCTGGCACTGGCAGACGAAGTGCGTGACATTTGCGACATGCGTGAAGAACGTGACGCTCGCGATACGAGTGAACGTGTGCCAACATTTGACACGCTGTCGTCTGGTGTAACTTGCGCTTGAAAAGAGCTTATCAGCCTTGTCGCTTCGATACCTGTGAGCCAGATGACTACATTTTCTTGTAAGCCTTCCACTTGATCGAATACCGCTTTAAAATACGACGTTGATTCCTCGATAGCCTCCTTTTCCGTTAGCTGACTATGAAATGTCTTATGCGTTGCCTCAAATTTTTCAAATGCTTCTTTCAGTTCATTTGTTTTCCTGTTCACTTCATCGACATTGTTTTTGTCCATCATTAGATCGGTAATTTCGTTAATCCTTCTAGTAACGACGCCTTTAGCTGTGGCGCGTGCCTTCTTTGTTTCCATTGTGATGAGAAGGATAGATTAATTCCGAGTTGATTGACGTGTTAACGATTTGGCATCCGGTAACCGCTTCCAGAAGCCGTGTCGAATTGCGTTTGCGTGATGTCCTCCAAAGTAGCTGTGAAATTTTCCTCACGTTTCGAGGTAGTTGCTTGCTCGCCGTACAAATTCGAACTAATGTAACTGCCAAGATCCTAAGGTTGCGCGTACTTAGAAACTCAACAATTACAGGGGTAGCAATGCGTGAGGCGATAGACAATTCGAACTCAACTCGTAGAATGACTAACACACGTTTAATCACAGTTCAAGATAGACAAATTACACTGGTTGCGACGATAATGACAGATCGTGAAAGTCACGGTAGCAAAGTTCGTGGTCGCGGAGAATAAAACGAAGTAGAGTAGAAATATAGGGTAGTTTAGTGTCGAATAGAGTCGTGTAGGTTCGAACTGAAACGATAATTACATACAAAAAAGCTAAGATACAATGTCAGCTACGTAGTCGTGTTACAAACAAAATTTAGGAAGACTTATAGACAATATTGGTTTCGTAGCATGACAACATTTCAACATTAAAAGACTAGTCATTTGACAATAATAATTTGAGTACCAAAAAAAAAGGGAGAAACTTACTTTGGTGACGACTCGCACAGCAGAAAGTATAGCTCAAAAGGTAGCTTGTAGCAGATTGATCCTCTGATCGTAGCGGTTGCGGAATGACTCTCTCGCACGCTATCTTAAGTCGCCTTTTATGATGAGTGCATGCGTGACTGTGCACAGGATGTTACTTAAAACTTGTAATGTACACCATATGGAAGTGTTAGCTCATTTCCTACGCACGAACTTAGCCTATACTTGGTTTTCATGTGACGTCACATGTTATCGTCCGCCATGTTGGTGTCGCACGAGCCAATTAGCATATGTAAACTAACAGAGAGTTGTGTGAGCTTTGAAGGGTTCAACAGAAATGTCGTGTGATTCTATTGAAAATTCAGAAGACAGTAGTCAAGCAGAACTATCATCAAATGAGCACAATATTCCTAATCTAAGTGATTACGCAAATAATCTTGAAAAGAACGTGAAATCTCGCTATTTGAAGAAAATATCAGTGGTAAGGATCGATCCAGCCACGCTAATCGGTGCAAATTTGGATCCAGAATGTCTACCGCCAATAGAGGCCACAGATCTCCTTTGTTACTTGGTAATGGATACCAGCTTTTATACAAAGGAGCAATTTAAAGCTTTCAAAAGTATGGAAGCTTACAATCAAATGGTTTCGGGTTTTATCACAAGTGTTCAAGGCAAAATCATCTGCGATAAGTTTGTGGTGATCGGGAAGGTGCGACATTCACAACGTATGAATGAGCCTCCTCTTCCAGTTTGGATTATTACAAGTAAAGAAGGTACTGTAATATCAGCACACTGCCTAGGCTGTAAAGCAGGACTTTCTGAGACTTGTAGTCATGTTGCAAGTATTTTGTTTTACGTCGAAGCTTGGACAAGAATACATGGAAAGCTAGCTTGCACTCAAGTGAAATGCGCCTGGTTACTACCGACATATGTGAGCGAAGTCCCTTATGCGAAGGTCCAGGACATAAATTTCCGGTCGGCTATAAAGCTAAAGGAAAATTTAGATGATAAAATCAAAAACTTGTCCGAGACATGTCCGAACGCTACAACCGCCCACCCAAGTCATCTTAACAACCCGGTAATGCCTACTCCTGGTGTTCTACCAAATTGTTCTGCTGTCCCATCCAAGACGGAAATGGAAACACTGTTTGCCAAATTGAATAAATGCATGATCAAGCCTGCAGCTTTAAGCTTATTTAAACCGTACTGTGAACAATTCATCCTCAAGAGCCGAGACATACCAACCATTTGTGAATTATTTAAGCCCTCTCACCTCGATCTGACATATCCAGAACTTTTAAGAAAGTGTGCTGAAATTAATTTAACTCTCTCTGATATAGATCTAAAATTAATTGAAAAAGACATCCGGACACAGGCTAGAGGAACAGCATTTTTCCGGCATAGGGCAGGGCGCATTGGTGCTTCATCAAGTTGGGCAGCATCGCACACTAACCCTGCCATGCCATCACAGTCTTTAATCAAGTCAATGTGTTATCCACATTTGTTCAAAATTAACAGCA
>NC_142524.1:3680000-3692500 GCF_964205215.1 Stylophora pistillata | reverse complement strand
TCTAACACTACAAAGAACATTTATTACATCAATGTAAAGATGAATGAAACGCGTGGTCAAATAATAAATGGTTTCATTTGAAAAACTCATTTTCATTGTGTCTCTGACTTAATCCCTCCGCCATCTTGGATTTCTTTGTTGTCTTTGTTTCCGGCGCCATCTTGGATTTTATACTGTTATTTTTCAAATTTTTTAACGCTAACCTAAAAAACCCCTCTTATACCTACGCTATCCAACCCTAACCCCTAACCCCTAACCCTAACCCTAACCCTAACCCTCACCTCTTGTACCAACGTCCTATGAATACATTATCTCACTCGATCGAGCCACTCGGACCCAAGCCCTGCGGGAATGTCTGGTAAGGCTAGCTACACTACTATTGTCACATCAAATATACATTTAATCGTTTAATTGAATGGAACATAAATGTTCTGGAAATGGTTCAGGAATGTAAGGTGTCTTAATGTCTTCCTCCTGTTTAGTCTCTTTAGGTGGTCGAAACACTTCATCCTCGTCACAACTGCTGCAGTTCTCATCTTCATTTAACGTTTTGAGGTAGACTGTTTCACAATATTCTGTGTAAGTGAGAAAAGCTTTCATGATGTCTGATTGCAGTTTAAGAGTGATATCTTTATCGTCTTCCACTTGTGTGGGTTCAACGTCTTTAATGTACTGTTTGGTAAATCTCAGCATTCGGCAGTAATCATTCTCATCTGCATTACACTCAACAACATCTAACACATAGTCTAATGCCACAGCACACCATTGAGGATTATCGTCCAAGTGGTCAAACATGATTGCTGTCTAAGTTGTAAATGATGAAAACGTAAGAAAGTAAAAGTCTTTTAATAAGAGTTTGTAGCTGACAGCTGTCAATCACTGTTTGATTGGCATCTGCTCATCATCGGTGAGTTGAAGGCGTTTCTTGCATGAGGAGATAGCGCCATCATGATGATAACGTACAAATTCCAAAAAGGCACGCATGACTTGTCCTCGTAATTCCCACGTTCTCCTATCATAATCCTCATCGCTAGGTGCAAATTGGATTAAATATTCTTCTGCATCTCGAATGACTCTTCTTTTTGAATCATCGTCAGAGTGATATTCCATAGTATCTAAAAGCTCATCCATAGCCAACACACCGAATTTAGGGTTTGCTTACAAAGGATTCATGGTGAATGATGTAGGTGACATGGTAGTACCTTGTCCTATATAGAAAGTAAAAACATAACTTGTCAATCAAGACCTGTCAATCAAAGGTAGCGTGGCGTCTCTTTTAAAAATAGAAACTCAATCAAAGGTAGCGTCGCATCTTTTTTAGCGTCGCGTCTCTGATAACATTAGAAACTGTCAATCAAAGTTAGTGTCGCGTCTCTTTTTTAGCGTCGCGTCTGGTAAAATTAGAAACTGTCAAAGGTGGCGTCACGTCTCTTTTTTGCGTTGTGTCCCTTCTAAAACAATGCTTGTCAATCAAAGGTTAGGGGTGTTGTTCTCGAGTGTATAAAGCTAGCAACGTTTCACTGCTTTTTCACAGTGTAGCAGCAGCAGAAGCAACAGCAGAAGCAGAGAATGGAGAAACCTACTAAAGGAGTGAAAGGCAAGAGACCTACGCCTTACGATAAAGGAGAACCGTTACACTTTAAGAAAGAATGGAGAGAAAACCATCCTGATGGTACTGTTATGATTGACGGTGTACCTCAGTCAGAACCCAAGAAGAAAAGCTGGGGTAAAAAGAAAAATATCAAGAATCTTGAGATCAAGAATATTGGTAGACCAAAAATGCCATGCCCTCCACCTATGTCAGCAGAAGAGGAAGAAGCATTTAAAGAAAAATGGAGGAAGAGTGTGGATGGCTACTATGCCCAAGATATTCCTGAGAATACCACACAGCCTCCATTGAAAGAACTTGAGAATTTGGTGGAATCCATTAAACCTGAGATACCACAGCAACAACAGCAGCCCATTCCTCCACCCCCACCAGTGGAATCCCAGGTCTTGGAAGAAGGCGAGATACCTGATTCAGGTAATTATCAATACGGTACTCTGGAGGAGTTACTGGCCAGTGTAGGATCCTGCTTCCCTTGTCCCATTCATAACGAGGGTATGAATGAAATACATTCACAGAAAGAATGGATCCAAGACGTGTTTCTTAAGTGTCAGGTGGATAATTGCCCGGTGTTTACCTCTCTTAAGGATTACACTTCCTATTACGATGGGTGTCGCAGACAAGGGAACGACTGGCTTACCCTGGCAAGGGTTGCCTCGATGAAATGCGAGTGTGGCGAGACTCCTACATTGGCCATGTCTAAATCAGAGAAAAATTTCCTTCATTTGTATCTACGCTGTAGAAACAATTATTGTAAACTGTTTCAGTGGTGGCGATATTGTCCCAAAGAGAAAAACATGACAATTCTCATGCATTAAATTTTTTTCTTTAGACTATGATGGCCATGAAGATTTGATCACCCTGAGAGTAAAAGTAGGAGAACATTTATTTGCTGGAATGTTGACATTGTTAGAAGCCACAATTTTATTTGGAATAGAAGTAATAGAAGATCAATTTATTTCGTAGATTTGCAAGAAGGACTTCAAATAGCTCGTGCCATGGGAAATGCCACTAAGCTGGAAGAACTCACTGAGGAAGACATTTTTGAAATAGCCAAGTTGATCGGATTTGAAAAGTTTAAGAAAGTATCGTCTAGATTAAATGTCACCGAATACGAGTTGGATAGTATTAGATACGATCTAGACTTGTACGAACAGCTTAAACACGATCCAGACATGTTCGAGTATGTGAGGAATAAGTGAATAAAAGTGTGATGTGAACCAAGTCTCGGTCATTTGTGTGTAAACGGCATCGGGGAGGTAAAACCATGTCTGTGGTCGGATCTACTGTACCTGCATTACTCAGTGATCTCCTTATGTCAGAGAGTAGAGAATTTCGTCTACGAATCAAAATACACTCGTGTTCCTTACCAATGGGTACCTAATGGTAGCGAAGTTACCTTGTTCACCTACGTAGTGAGACCTGCCAGATTTACCCTGGTCCCAGAGGCTTTACTTACTCTTTCGTCTCTGTGGTTTTACGAGCCGCGAAGCGGCGAGAAAATTTGACGAGCCGCGAAGCGGTGAGAAGTAAGCGAAAGCCTCTGGTTGGAGACGGTTAATTTACTGATCTCACCGCGCCAATCAAATTAAAGATTTCACAAATTTGTTCTGGCTCATTGATTGGTCAATTTTTCACCTCGCCTGTGATTGGTTTAAAAGAGTTTGTCATAGGGGTGAGGGGTTAGGGAGTTTTTACTTCCATTTGACTTTTGACCAGGGTAGGGATGGGTTTTTTTTTTTCAAGTTTGTCACTCTGAGCCAACATTTGTTGTATTTTCAAGTATTCTGCATTTTCTAAAATTTCTTCATGAATCAATTTGTTTCGGAGGCTGTTTTCGGAGAGATAGTGTCTATAGCTCTCGAATACCGCTTTCAGAACATCCAAGCCCTGTCAGAAGAGCAAAAGAAAGCACTTCACGGCCTCATTAACAGGAAAGACGTCTTCGCCATATTGCCAACAGGACATGGAAAGTCATTGATTTTTCAGCTTCTGCCTGATCTTTGCCGTCAGTTGTCAGTAAGAGGATATTCTTATCCAACGAATCCAATAATTATGGTCATTTGTCCTCTTAAATCATTGATAGAATCGCACATTCGCGAACTACAAAGCTATGGTCTAACAGCGGCGGCTGTGAGCGGCGACGAAGTCAATGATGATGCCATTCTTCGAGGAGAGTATTCGTTTGTGTTTGGCAGTCCCGAAAGCTTTCTTCAAAATGAGAAGTGGAGGCAGATGCTGCTTAGCAAAGACTACCAAAGCAGACTGTTAACGTTTGTTACAGACGAAGCCCACGTCGTACCGAAATGGTAGGTACACTATAAAACTTAGTCTTGTCATTTCTGGTATATATGTTGATGGAACACGGGTGAATATTTCATGAGATATTTGTGTTATTTTTGTATACAACGAGTGTTTGAATGAATACCTGAACTATTAATAATTATGATTACATTCACGAATGCGCAAATGCAAATCCATCATAGTGCTGCCTTGCTTCATTTCACAAAATTCTCTAAAACTTCCTATAACATTTAACTTGTTTCAGGGGATTTGACAAAGCACAGAAAGCTGCCTTTAGGAAATGCTTTTCAAGAATTGGCGAATTGCGATCCCTTGGACCTAATGGTACTCCAATGCTATCTTTGACTGCGACAGCAAAGCTAGAAACTCAAACTGCTGTTATAAATGCACTTGCCTTGAGAGATGACTTTGAACTGATCTATGTAAGTCCATACAGGGCAAACATATACCTTACAAAGTTGATTGTTTCTACTAAGATTTGGAAAACCTTTGCATGGCTGATTGAAAGGCTAAGAGATCAAAAAAATGCACTAGAGAGGACAATTATCTATTGCAAGTCCATCAAGGATTGTGGGCAGTTATTTCAGTTGTTTAAATCAGAGCTTGGTGATGAAAGTAATTTCCCTCCTGGTTGTGAAAAAGAGTCCACAAATTTATTATTTGGAATGTTTCACCACAATACACTGGCTAAACAAAAGGAGAGAATTTTGAACTCTTTATATGAAAAAGATGGAGTGTGCAGAGTTGTTTTTGCCACAAATGCATTGGGTATGGGCGTCAACTTCCCCAATGTAAGGACGGTGATCAATTATGGACCTCCAAGAGAAGTAGAAGAATTTGTTCAGCAAATTGGAAGAGCAGGACGAGATGGCCAACCTGCTCTTGCTGTCCTACTTTATAATGGACACCATTTAAAGAAATGCGAGGATGCCATTTTGAGTTATTGTGACAATACTAAAACTTGTTTGAGAAAACAAATTGCATCAGAATTTCAACAAATTAATGAATTGACATTTGAATGTGGGTCTCATAAGTGTTGTGTTAACTGTCACAGTGATTGCAACTGCGAAGAGAAATGCCCAATACCAATTCCATCATTTGTCAAAACAAATGGCACTGCAAGGCAAGATAGAAAGAAGAGGACTGTCTCAAAAGAGGACAGGAAGCTCTTGCAAGATCTCCTCATAGAAGAAATGCAAGCTGAGCAAAAAGGGCTCTGTACCTACCTTAACCCAGAATGTACAGCTGGTTTTAGCAAGTCTCTGGTGAAAGCTGTCCTTGAACACTGTAAATACATCTTTACTCTCGATGACATTGTAACTTATCTACCTGTGCTAAAGAAGTCCCATGCAGTTGTTATCCTACAAATGTTTGCAGAAATCTTTGAGGATGTAAGCTTTCAAGAAATTGACTTAGTACAGCAAGTGGAGCCAGACGTGCCTCAGGAAAGGTATGACCTTACATATGGAAAAACCTTTGATGAATCCCAGTCTAGTGGTACATCCGCAGGAGAGGAGAACTCAAATTGAAGATAGTACATTGCATTTACTATGAACAATATTATAATTAGCCAAACTAGACAAAAGCTCTACTTTCAACTTAGTTTATCATATTGTATAGAGTAGTAAAGTGATGAAATCATAAAATAAAACTTTGAGAATTTTCAAAATCTGCTTGCATATTCTGAAAGGGCATCATGTTCGATTTCCTGAAACAATTCAAGAATTTCGGACAAAAATCTTTTTGTGACGTCACACTTTACCACTCTATTGCTGTTTTTCACAGGCATGACATAACTACAAGTATTTTGCATATATCTCATTTCTATTATGCTTTCCACGCGGTAGAATATATTTTTCAGATGGAATTTAACTGTATAGAGAGAAGAGTATGATGCAAAACAACTATTGTTGATGTGATTCAAAATTGTCGGTGATATGGTCTTGTCTCATGAGGACAAAAAGATTCCAACCAAATAGCAATTAAATTAAAAAAACAAAACAAGACAAAAACAAAACAGCAAAACAATAACAACAACAATTAGTTTGAAGTTGTTGTTTTTTATTTTAAGCCATGTTTAAAACACATGACATACTGACCATTAGACTTTAGGATAAAGTTCTGTTAAAACATTAAGTATAGCTAGTTTTGTCTCTATAGACCCATGATGTTTAAGTTTTGTTATTTAACTAGACTGATTCAAGAGTTACAGTTTTACTTCTTTGAACTTGGGGGTACTCAACTACCCACGTATTTTTTGTCAACATGAGAGTGTCTTGACAATATAACAAAACCTTTTTAACTGTTAGAATATTATTCTTGTTGTACAGACAAAAGGGGCTTATAAACTATTACACAGTAACTATGCAGGTTGTAATGCATTCACATGTGGCAATAAATCTTTTCTGTAAACCTACCTATATAGAATTATGCAATAACAAATAATGTTCAACCATAAAAACATTCACAAGCAACCAGAACATTAATGCAAAACTCACGCTATTCATTTAATTTAATGCATTTGGAAGTTTTTGGTGTTTTAGCTGTTAAAGTTATACTGGTCTTGCTGAAGTAACCTCACCATAAACAAGTGCAATTCAATGAATGTCTATGCCTTTGGTATAAAAATACAAGGTCTTCATTAAATTATTTAAATAATTCCTTTGTTAAAGGTTGAAGAAAATCTACAGCTTTTGAAAACAATACTGAGGAAAAATCATCAAAAATCTTTAATCTGTTCAGCTTGCTCTTCAATTTCCTCTTTTGGACCACTGCTTCTTGTGCTCATTAATCCATTTGTTGAGTGTTTTGTAATTAAGGTTGTTCACCAGCGTTTTCTTAAATTCGGGAAAACATTGATAATGCCTGTGTTCCTCAGGCCTCCACTGGAACACCCTTCCTTTACTGTGGAGCTCATTAACAATGAGCTCAAAATCATTTTGAGATCGAGTGACTGTGTGCTTTCCAGATGGTCTCTTGCACAAAAGTTCATTATCAACTGTTCTCAATAGTTCTTCCACAGGTTTTACAGCATTACTACTTCTAGCAGCACATTCAGGGGTGAGGTTAACTCCAAGGTTGGCAAGCATCTCTTTGTGCAGGTGAACAATATGTTCCATTCGTAAATCCAAGGATATGTTCTTTCCTTTTCCTCCTTTATTATTTATGGTCCTGTTCCACACAAGGGAGTGAGCCTTTCTTGGAGACAGCATGGCATTGACATTTGCCAATAGCTGTAAAGCAGCCACTGCATACTTTGTATGGTTGTAGCACTTGTATATCAACATTAAAAACTTCCAGCACCGTAATGTTCTCTCACCATCTCCTTCCCTAACCGAATCATCAAAATTGTGAAGCAGTAATCCCAAACCCAATCGTGCACAAGCATAGTTGTAGATGCAGTCGTCTTTCTCTCTTATTGACTTGGAATCGTGTATTTCTGTTGTCTTTAATTCTGTTGGCTGTTCAAATTCAGGATGCTCTTTTTTTTCATGGCGATCAAGGCACTTCTTGTACACGTATGACTTGTTGCAGCATCGACACAAATACACTTTTTTCTGACGAGGTTGATTGGCTTGATGGACTTCTTGAAGTAGTTGGTCCAGCTCCTCTTTTTGCTTTGTCATAATGAATCTTTCCAGCATTTCTTTCATTTGCTTGTATATATATATATTCCCTTAGCTCCTGTTGGAGCATAGGCCATTAACCACTTCCGTCCTCCATCGGGTTCTGTCCTGGGCAAATCTTCCTAAAGTGGCCCAAGTGTGGCCCCAGTTTCTCATTTGGGACTCTACACCTCTTCTCCAGGAGTTCCTGGGACGACCCCTCTTTCTCTTGCCCTGAGGGTTCCAACGTAGTGCCTGCCGGGTGATGTTGTTAGCCGGTTTCCTTAGGATGTGACCTATCCATCTCCACTTTCTCTTTGAGATCTGAGTTATGATTGGTTCCTCGCCTGCTAATTCCCACAGCATCTCGTTCGTTACCCTGTCAGTCCAACTGATTTTTAAAATTCGCCTAAGGCACTTATTGACGAAGGTCTGCAATTTCTGGGACGTTTGGTTAGTTGTTCTCCACGTTTCAGAGCCATAGAGGAGGACTGCTTTGACATTGGTGTTAAAAATTCTAAATTTGGTTCTCCGTGAGATGACATGGGAGGACCACACTTTCCTCAGCATATTGAAAGCTACTCTGGCTTTGTTTATCCTGACCTTGATATCTTCATCGGAACCTCCGTCAATGCTGACTACACTGCCTAGGTAGACAAAAGATGTTACTTCCTCCAAGATGGTATCCCTCACTTTAACTGGTCTGTTGTTGGTGCAGTTGACCTTCATAACCTTGGTCTTACTCACATTCGGATGCAGGCCTAACTTGATGGAATTAGCTGTTAGCCGTGCTGTTTTGTCCTGCATTTGTTGGTTGTTACTTGACACCAGGGCGATATCATCAGCAAACTCTAGATCTTCAAGTTGCTCCAATAAGTTCCACTGGATCCCATTTCGCTGTTCTCTAGTTGTTTCCTTCATGATCCAGTCCATAGCAAGTAGAAACAAAAACGGTGCCATCAAACAACCCTGCTTGACCCCAGTGTTGACCGCGAAGCTATCTGACAATCCACTAGCATGAAGGACTCTGCAAGTCATCTTATCATAGGAATTTTTGATGATTCGAATGAATTTCCCTGGTATGCCATAGTGTCTCATAAGGCACCAAAGAACACTTCTATCGAGGCTATCAAAAGCCTTTTCAAAGTCGATGAAATTAACGTAAAGAGAAGTGTTCCATTCAATTGACTGCTCAATGATTATCCTAAGTGTGGCTATTTGGTCGATACAGGAATGGTCCTTCCTGAAGCCAGCCTGCTGATCTCTTAGTGTAGCATCCACAGCCCCCTGAAGACGAAGCAAGATAATTCTGTTCAGCACCTTGCCTGCCGTTGACATCAAGGATATACCTCTGTAATTCTTGCACTCCCGGCGGTCACCTTTCTTTGGCAGTTTTACAGAGGTGCAGCCATATAATTCGAACTTCCTTTGTCGCATTTTCAACATAATTGGGGATGGTTATGTTGCAATTTAAGGATTCCATGTTGAAATGAGACATGATACCAGCCACAACAAATGCTTCTGTCTCAACTTTAACATAATCTTTACAGTAGTTAAAATTGTCAAGGACATTTGTTGTTTTTGCATTGATGTTATTGGTGACATTCATGTTCGAGCACATGCTGCCCACATCGTTGGCAGAGCCTGGATGATATAGTATATCATACATTATCTGGAACATAAAATTGATAAACATTGCCTTTAGCAGTAAAATGAAACCTTCATTTGTCTACTTGAAATTAAATATAACTTAAATATAACTACGAAATGAATACAATACTTTTACAAAATTATGGAAAAAAATAAATTTTACTTTTTCGAAATGTAAATTTTAATAGAAGCAAGTTTTTGGTTAATATTTAACCGGCAAACATTCGAGGGAATTTGATAAATACTATTAGAGCATGAGTACTCCAGAAGCCTTGAAGGCCATAACTTTCATGGCAGAGTTTGATTTCTATGTACCTGATACACAAGTCTGATGGCATGCCAGTCTTCTACTTTAGGGATAAGGCCCTCCAGTCTTTCAAACTCTGAATCACCGTCACTTCTGGCATACACAGAATTTCGGGCTCTTTCATCTGTGAGCTGGTCACCACCGAAGAAAATTTTCTCTGCGACCTCAGTTGCTAGGATGGTATCCCCATCTTCTGTGAGTTTTTCTTGTAATGTTACAGGAAGGAATTTTTCATGGATGGTTTGGATGATGTCAATCATTTCATCATTCAAGTTTTCATTCTTGAAAACAATACCAAGAGGTTCCTGAAATTCAATCAAATCAATCAACAATTTTGCTATACACAGTTGAGGGACTTTGGGTGTATTTATAAGAATATCGGAAGGGACTTTTGAAAAAAGATTGCATTACAGTAGATTTAATATCATATTTAACAAAATTTACTATACATTTTACTATTAACTTCTGATTAGACAAGAGCTAGCGGTGATATCACAGTAGCATGTTACCTTGACATGATAAATGCAGTATCTGCAGCAGATACTGCATTTATCATATCAAGTTTCCAGTCTTTTTGATCCCAAAGCACTACCTTGAAAGAATTACAGCTATTTTATTGAATGGTTGTTTTATTTCCTTTTTACTTAGTTTATCCATTTATTTTTTGGTCTTATTTTATTGAACATTAATTCCCACATCTGTCTATCACCTCTCCCTGACAAACTTACAAGAGCTAAATATTACATTATGTACCTGAGTTGACTTTGTTTTTGCTTCTTTTGAGTACTGGTGAGGAATGTGGTTGATCTGGACATCTTTGAAACATTTCAGTGCAGGTAACTTTTCAATGCCAATTCGTGCACATAAGGGAATTAAGTCATGCAGAAATTTCTCATTATCAATTGATGATGGTAAAAACTCAATATTTTCCATTTCGAGGATATCTTTAATGGGCATATCATCCGGTAGGTCCAACCTAGTGATACGATCTTGAACAGCATTCATTGCAAACCAATGAATGCTTTTGTTCTTGTTTTCAGAGCTCATGTGTTTTACCTTTGCATACAAGTCAATATTGTCACCTATGATCTGATAACTCTTTGGCTTCTGACTTTCATGGATCTTTAGTACTTTATCAATCATAGATGTATCAATGTCACCATAGTTCAGGTCAGGGAACTCCTTCTCAATAAGTTCAAACATGTTATATATTGAGGTTTCAACACAGCCTTGCCTCATTAAGATTTCTTTCATATTGTCCTTGCCATCATTTACCATATCGATTTCAAGTTCCACATGCATGTTATTGTGATGAAGAGGATTATTATTGATACTGCTTGGTAAGTCAATGTCCATAGACATTGAAAGGGCTGGAAAGCACAAATTGAGGTCACTGACATCAGTGGTAACAAATCCCTGTGGTATACATTCCTCTGGCTTGTGGCAGTGCTTTCTTGCCTCTAATAATGCCTTTTTTATGTAAGCATGTCTCTCTAGATTTTCTTTCCAGTCTTTCAATTCTCTCCCAGATAACAGACCCATTTCATCCAGTTTGCTTAAAGTGCTAGAATGGCTAGCAGAGACATCCCACCTGTTGCTTCTGAGGAAACCCTGTTCAAAAGAAGTCATAATTATTAATACGATACTAATTAATTGCAGTCTTACTTAAGTCCAACTTAAGTAAAACCTTGCTTCATGAAGTTTTTTGGATAATTCAAGTCCAAATTTACTTTCATTTGAAATTAATAATAAAATTGTATTAATAATAATACTCATCAGTAACACTAGAGTGCAAACACTAAAACTGTTCAACAATTTGCACTATATTGTAGAAAATCATGCTGATGAAAAATACTTTATCAATTATTTAGTACTATGTTGCACACTTTTTAAGTGCTTGTGCTCTAAGAGAGAAAATAATGAAAACAACAACAACAACAAATGCAAAATTAATCTCATCAGCTAAAAACCAGCCTAGTCCCCAGGTTTATCCTGTTCCTCAATATTTTATTCTTTCACAGTCCCAGTGCTTCACGTGCTTCTCAGATAGGAATGCCCTAGGACTAGGCTGAGCTAACACTATATGTGACTTTGTAATTTATGTTGCACCTGCTTTTTAGCACCACTGTGCCAGAGGACCCCAACTGAATATCTGTAAGCATGAGCTGACATGCTTTGGCACCTGTGCTTCAAAAGGACTGAAGCAGCCATTGTCATTGCAGGTGCAGAGGACTTAACTTTTTTCTGTTTTTCAACACCCATAGCTGACTTAAGAAATGTGTGGAACACCGGTGTACGAAGTTGAAGCTCCTCTTCAAATTCCTTATCTGAAAACTTCATCAAACTATTGGGATCACATTTTCTCAGCATGGAGGGTTGTTTTGTACTGCAGATATTCTGGCATTCTTGGTCAATTTCCTTTTCAATTTTCTTGGCCAGTTCATTTTTTAGCTGGATTTTGCTCCAAATAGCATTTGCTGCATAATTGTATGAGCTGTCAGCCAGTTGTCGAATAATTTTAGCATCTGTAGCATCTTTGATAACTTTGATTACTTTCTTTGAAGGGTAGCTTAAATGGACCTGAAAAAAAAAATGGAATAGCTCATACTTAAAAAGGCAGAAATTAAAGACACTAAAAAAATCTATTTTGGCCTCCGTGAATAGTAATTTGGTCTTTTAAATTTAAGCTATCCCAATTAAAAAATTCCATTGCGTTTACCAAGAAGAAGGAAAATTTTAAAGAATACTACACCTAACCAGGAGCCCATTACTAATGGCTCCTGACTTAACTCGACAACGAGAATATTTCTCACCTCTGTTTTGCAAGTGTCAAGAATTGGTCCCTCTTCAATTCGCGTTACTCCTTCTATCGTTTCATGACTATTACTGGCAAAGTCATCCGTTTTTGGAAGTAATATTCTTCGAGCACTCGGTATACAATTCTTCTTGGACTCATTTGCAGGACCGAGCGGTTTTGGCCTCTTCTGACGTTCTACTGAAGCAGGAGAATTTCGGTTACATCGCTTTT
>NC_142524.1:3650000-3672500 GCF_964205215.1 Stylophora pistillata | reverse complement strand
AGATTTACACACCTACCAATATTTGGCACTGTTTCTGGTATGGTTAAATCGATGGAACTACGTTCGTAAAAACAATCGCGTCTTACAATCGATTAAAACGGCCAGTTACGGCAATTATGCCATAGTGTATTTGATGTGTAAAGCTCGAGGTCAAAGCATGGATGATTTTTTAAGTTATTTTACAAGGTCTGATTACGTGCAAAACGATCATATTGTAGGAAGTATGTTAGAGGACATGATTCGAGGGTTAATAAAATAATTTTGATGAGTACTACCAGTGTCATTTCTGTGTGTGAGAGAAACATGGCAACATCCTGTTTAGAAGAGGGATTTTCCATTAAATGCCCAGCCAATCTTTTAATAGTGGGTCCTACCAGTTGCAGTAAAACGATGTTTCTAAAACGCCTGCTGCTAGAAAACCCGGAAGTATTTTCCGTACCCCTGAAACGCATTCGGTATTGCTACGGGTCGTGGCAACCGAATTTCGATGACATGAAAAAGCATGGGATAGAATTTGACGAGGGAGTGCCTGACGACGATAAGATTAAAGAATGGTTTGGTGATACGAAAGGTGGCATGTTAGTCTTGGATGATTTGATGGCGGAAGGCGGAAACGATAAAGACATTCTGAATTTGTTTACCCAATATTCGCATCATTTAAATCTCATCGTATGCTACCTCTGTCAAAATATGTTTCCAGCGGGGAAATATGCCAAAACCATCTCTAGAAATGCCCAATACATCATTGCCTTTAAAAATCCGCGGGATCAAATTGGATTAAGGAATCTGCTCTTGCAAATGTATCCTACCAAATGGCAAGAAGTCATGAAAGTATATAACGAATGCACGGAAAGACCGTATGGTTATTTGTGTTTTGATGTACACCCGGCGAGTCACGATTCTATGAGACTGGTGAGTCATCTCTTAAAACACGAAGGTTGCATGAGATGTTACAGAGATGCGTAAACGTAAAATTCGTAAGAGGAGTAGGAGGCGACAACGCGGACGAGACTTGGTAGGATCATTATCATTAGGACACAATTTACATAAATTCCTCGAGAAAACGCCGGCGTTGAGTCGAGCGTTGGCTAAACACTTTAACAAGAGACAACGCGGAGGAGACTTCATAGGAGCCTTAATAGGCCCCAATTTGTATAAAAACATACTCAATACTCAGGTGTTGAGTCAAGTGATGGCCAAACGTTTTATCGAGAGACTCAACCGGAAAAGGAAATAAAAACGTTTGACGTCAGCCATTCTTGTCATTGTGTGGGTGAGTGGACCAGTGAAAAGAGGTCAGGGGATTATAAATGGCCAGACGCAATAGACACGCTGTGAGAAGACGCAGAAAAAAGACCACAAATAAGGTTACGAGGAGAAAACAACGAGGAGGGATATTACCTTTAGCTGCACTGATCCCTGCTCTCATTGCTGGAGGAAAAGCTGTGGCGTTAGGAGCCTTGAGTGGTGCTGCAGGATTTGGTGCTAAGAAAGCGTTAGACGCAGCTACGAAAAGAAGGAGAGGACGAATTGCCTAAAAAGAAATGTCGATTTTTTAAAATCTATCTTGCGTAAAAAAAATTCCAAGTTACGAAAGGAAAAAATCTTACACGCCAGTAAAGATCAAATCAATAGTGTGAGTGAAATGGTCATGAACATGCTGAGACGTCGCCTTCCCTTACCGCCACAGACGGTGGCTAAATTGAGCAAGTATAGCAAAGTGTTGCGCGAGATAGGCAAGCACGTCAACTCTTTAAAAAAACGGAAACAGTTACAGGCTGCTCAGACGGGTGGAGGCTTTTGGTGAGGAATGAACAAAGTGTTCTGTCACTGTCCGGTAAAACAATGAGTGAACCCAAGATAGAAGTAGAAGAGAATATAGATCAAGTAGACGCAGGTATTACCTTTCATATCGAGTTTGATGAGAGTGGTGACAACAACAGCACGGGGTGTTCCTGGTTACGATGGATAAGCGAACACATTGTGATACCCTTGATTAAACTATGGAAACAAAACTGAACGTCAACCCGCAAGAATTTCAGGCCTTGGTAGATTTTTATAAGGGGAAAATATCAGAAAGTACCCTGCTAGATAAAGGAGCACGAGTGGCTGCCGAAACTCAAATGTTACTTGGAGATACACGCACGCCAGCAGGATTGAAAGAACCCATGGTAAAACAATTATTAATGCAAGAAGGACAATTAACCGATCAGTTGAGACAATTACCCGCGGGTGTCAGACCTAGTCAAGACGATCCGCAGGGAAATCTATTGGATTCCGTACAGGAGAATCTTCTCAAAGATTTGGTTCGTTCCGTCAAAACAATCCAAGTGCCTACTGCTGCTGGTGCCGTAGTACAAACTCCTTCACCTTCCACTTCCAAGAAAAAGAAGAAAAAACAGATCATCACCCCCAAGAAATTATTTTCTACACCGGGAACTAGTACTGCCAAAAAACCCATTCAGTTTCCCTTTGGGTTGACGAGTCTAAAGATTTACCTTTGATACCCATTCTGACGGGGAAAAAACGATTGTTACCATCGACTCCACTGGGATCTTCCAAGTCCAAGCGACATAGTATTCACAAGATAAAGAGTGGGATCGAACGGGCGTGGGATCTGTGGGAAAAGAGAGGTTAGGATCCATTGCAAGCCATAGAACATGCGGAATACAAAGCGCCGGAGAGTAAAGGCAAAAGCCAAGGCAAAGGGAAAGGGAAGAAGTAACAGAACAAAAAGGAGACAATCTGGTGGAAAAATCGATCTTCAGAAATGGATTAGTAAACTAGGCATAGAATTTCATTGGCCGGGGTATCAGTACATGGGTCCAGGGACGAAATTAGCCATGCGTCTTAAACGCGGAGACCCGGGTATTAATCGTCTCGATAAATTAGCCAAACAGCACGATATCGATTACAGCAAATCTAAATCTCTTGCCGATAAACACGCAGCCGATCGTAAAATGATTACGGGTATTCAACGCTTCGGAAAAAACACCATGACGGAACGTATTGTGAAACGCATCATGCAGGCTAAAGTAAAAGCTGGATTGTAATAAAAAGAAATAAAGTGTGTGGAAAAGGAATCATTTGTGTGTGTCTTTATTGGAGTGAAGATGATGAATTCCTTTTATTTAACCCTACCGAGTAACGATGGAAGTAAAAAATACTTTCCCAGCAACACTCACCATTCTTGGAAAAATCAACTGAAATCACGCATCAATTCACACGGAACGTGGAAAGTAGGGTTGGCGAGTATCACACTTCCTTACGCTCTGTCACTCAAGAACCGATGGGAACCTTTTTTGAGAGGATTATCAGACAATCAGGTCCTTCTCACAACCAGTCGCTTAGTCGTCAACTCGCAAAGGACCTTTAAGAAAGTGACGTTTTTCATCAGGTATGGCGAAGTCAAAAAGCATACATTACTTACACCCTTTGATATCTTAGAAGCCCATTTTCAGGAAGAACACATCAAATTTGTATATAGTCTGGATGATATGTGGAGAAGTCATTTACCCAATGACAAATCCCTTCAATTTGAAGTGACATGCGATCGAGAAAAAGGAACCGTGAAAGTATCGTGTGAAAACATCGATTCAGGCCATTTGAGAGATGTGCGCCTTAAAAGTGATGTCTACTTTGAGTTACATCGAGACCTCTGCAGGTGGGGAGGATGGACAGAAATCACCTAGGTAGAATTCACCGATTTGCAGGGAAGGAAAGTGGATAATGATAAGGTAGCACGCCCCAGGGCGAATCTCTCTGTGGCCAAACGCGGTATAGACTGGCCATTAGGTAGAACGTTTAATACCCTTCAAACTTCGTACTATTATTACGACATTCCTTGGAAAGATGATTCGGTCCGAGATACGCATCGTTTTTCACTCAGTGATATCATCTGGACCTTTCATTACAACCCCCACAATACACCTTCTACGGCCGTCAGCCACCGCAATCTTTACGTCTATTCTTCGCTGTGTGCGCCATTGACCATGGGGGATCAAACGACCAATTTATTACACCAGATACCCTACCACGAACATTTACAAGGTGCGGTGTATTTCGAACCCAAACACATTCATTACATCCCCTTATGCAATAATCATTTTGATGTCATCGAAACGCAAGTGGGTGAAACGACGAAAAACACGCTGGCCGAATTACCCGAATTTGGACCCAGCATTGTGACGTTGCATTTTAGAAAGATTAAATAAAGTGTAGCGTTTACAGCGACCAAAATCTAAACTCTAAAGTTCAAGGGCGTGTTGCTCCAAAACGCGGTTAACGAGGTGTTTGGGACTATTATACTGATCGAAATGACAACGCAAAGTTGACTGTTTGCACGAATCTTTATTCTTGAAAAGTAATCGACCACGAACCACAATCAATGACGAAAATAACGATTATTCTGACAGTCAATCAATCTATCCAACGATCGATCGTAAACTGAAACAACAATACAACGAAGTTATATCAATCTAACGAAAAGCCGCGGAATACATGATCAAAGAATCGCATCTTAAATACTGGGCTCTAAAGTCTATAACGAGATTAACAATACAAGTGAAACAGAACAAAAGTTTGGAAACAAATTAAAAGAGTTTGATGACTGATAAACAGCCCATTGTTCTATCTAAATGATGGGTGTTCACTGACTCGCAAATTGGCACGAATTTGGCCTTTGAATCTTAAATCTATACAGATCATTGCAATATTTGTTTGTATGTTGTCGCCCAACACTGAAAAGACTGGAGAGGGAAAAACAAAGTTACAAAGGTACTCACATATCGGTCCTGCTTGTGTCAGAGGTTGAGAAAAACGAAAGGGCGAACGTTAACCAAGGCTATTCAAAACTTACGAAGAACTGATTAAAGGGACGCTAAAATTGCCTTTTATATGCGCGTGGTGACGCTGAAAGGTCCGATTACAAAACCAATAGAAATACAGAAAAACAGATAAGCATTGTAACTATGTGGCTATCTAAGATCATTCTGAAATTAGTGAACTAATCAATAATCAATCAAAAAATGAGCCTTCTGGCTAATGTCCTTGACATGGCTCCTCTGAAATATTCATATTTCACCTATTGTAATTATTAATCTATTAAAGCTCAAGCGTTGTCTAAATAAATTTTCCTCATAAAGTTCAGTTCATTTCCTGTCAAGGCTCCTCGGCCGGGAATTACTCCGGTTCTTGTCCCTTGGCGCTTGCATCAACAACACTAACTTCTGGATTGGTCTCTCGAGATACCGCACTGAGCCAATCCTCTTGCCTCGTTTATCCAAACAGCTATCCGCAAGAGCTATTTGGACTTTACGGACTTGGCCATCAGGGCTAGGGTAAACAGTTGAAACACGAGCAAGTTGCCATGCGCTCCGAGGGAGATTCTCGTCTTTGATCATGACGATGTCATCAACTTGTAAATTTCTCCGATTGCGTGTCCACTTCTGCCGATACTGGAGACTGAGAAGAAATTCCTTTCTCCAGCGAGTACAGAACTCGTTCGCCAGGTGTTGGACTCGCCTCCAGCGCTTCCTGCAATAAACATCTGATGGCTGGAACGCGCCTGGCAGAGCAAAAACAAGCTTTGACTTCATCGTCAGGAGATGGTTAGGGGTTAAAGGACTTGGCAAATCTGGATCAGCAAGTTGGGTCACTGTCAAGGGGCGACTATTGACTATTGCTTCGGCTTCACACATCAAGGTTCTAAGAGACTCATCGTCCAGCTGTTTCCTGTTATCCTGGAATAGTGACGAGAGAACGTTACGCACGGATCTAATTTGGCGCTCCCAAGCTCCTCCCATGTGGCTCGCTGCTGGGACGTTCATCTTGAAGGAAAACCAATCGTACTGTTCTTCTAGTAGAGTCGTTTTTAACTTCTCTTGGTCCATCTCAGCTAGCGCTTGGGTAAGTTCTTTATGAGCTCCAACGAAGTTTGTACCCTGGTCACTCCTTAGCTGGTGGATGGGACCACGGCGACTAATGAATCTCCTCAAGGCATTGATGAAGGAGTCCGTCTCGAGCGAGTTAGCGATCTCGAGGTGTATAGCTCTCGACGCCAAGCAGGTAAAGAGGACACCATAGCGTTTCAACTCTGTACGACCATTTTTAACAATGAAGGGCCCAAAGTAATCCACAGCGCAATAGGTGAAAGGTGGTGTGGATTCAAGGCAGTCCTCAGGTAGATCTGACATTCTTTGCTCTTGAACTGAACCGCGGAGTTTCTGGCACTTGACGCAAGACGAAATCAAGTTGGTGACTATCGATGAACCTCCGAGTATCCAAAAACCATTGGAGCGTATTTCATTTAAGGTCATTCTCTTGTCTTGGTGATGTACGCGTTGGTGATAATGTTTAGCAACCAGGTGGGTAACATGACTGTCTCGCGGAAGTATGATGGGGAACTTGATGTCATTAACTAGGGTTGCCCACCTGAGACATCCACCAACTCGTAAAATTCCGTTAACATCTAGAAATGGATCAAGCATGTAAAGCGAACTACCTGTTTTCATGCTGGTAATTCTTTGCCGTGTGAAGACTCTACTTTCTTTGTCAGTGTTTTCTTGCTTCATGTTCTTCAAAGTTGCTATTTCTTCTTTAAAGGCCTTTAACTGTACTGCACGAATTATTGCGCGCTGTGCGCTTTCCAAGTCTTTGACCTTAACTTCTTGAGGTTCTTCGTTGTTACCACGTTTCTTGTGTACGCGCTCTTTCAGGAATCCGACGTAGCATCAACAAAGGGCAACTGCGCGTTTCGCTCTATACCAGTCAGAAAATATTCCATTCTCTCTGCAAGGGTTAACTCCTCTGTTAACTTCTCTGTGGCTGCCTGGGCGGTTGCCATGGCGACAGACTTTACTTCTGGATCACTATCGTGAAGGTTGTGATCTTCGTTGCTGGTAGGCCACTGTGTTTCTTTCTCCCAAAGAAATGGTGGTCCAGTGATCCATCAGGAATCTAGTATCTCTTGTGCTTTCATGCCTCGCGATGCTTCGTCTGCTGGATTCTGTTTTGATTCAATGTACCTCCACTGATCGACAGAGGTGTTGTCTTGAATGTCTTGGACTCTGTTGGAAACAAACACGTGAAATCGCCTACTCTCATTCCTTATGTATCCAAGCACCACCTTGCTGTCCGTCCAGAAGTACTCCTGATCGATATGATACTCTAGTTCTCGATGTAGCTGTTCGCTTATTCTCACTGAGCATACGGCGGCGGTAAGCTCGAGTCTAGGTATGGTTACAGGCTTCAGCGGCGCTACCCTGGACTTTCCCATGACGAAGGCACAATGGATTCTCTGATTTTCGTCTACTAGTCGCAAGTAACTACACTGGCCATAGCCTTTGATGCTTGCGTCTGAGAAATGATGAAGTTGCACATTTACTACACGACCGAGGTTTTCAGGTTTGTAGCATCTGGGAATAGAAAGGCGCTGCACCTGCAGTAAATCTGCTCTCCAATTTTCCCACTTTACCTTGATGTCGTCTGGTATTGGGTCATCCCAGCCAACTTCATGGTGACACAACTCGTGGAGAATCGACTTCCCATCCAACAACAGTGGGGCAACGAATCCGAGTGGGTCGAAAACTGAGCTGACAGTGGAGAGAATCCCTCGTCTTGTGCAAGGCCTGTCCTGTAGCATGATGGTGAATTGAAAGCAGTCTGACTCGACGCACCAGTGAACACCGAGAGCACGCTCTAAGGGAAGCGAATCAAGGTCTAAATCTAACTCCTTCATGCCGTCTGCTCTGTCTGACTCTGGGATTTTTCTGATGACTTCTTTGTTGTTAGATACAAACTTGTGCAGATGGAAACCTCCTCTTTTAGGGTATATCCATTGGCCTTTCGTTGATTAACCACCGTAAAGGGAATTGACATCTCTGACAATAACACCAATAATGAGGTGTATAATACCGACAAGATGTGCATTTCTACCATACTTCTGCTGGTTTATAAGCGATTCCTTTACTCCAACTGACGTGTTTAGGCATCATTCAATTCTAAGTAAAGCAATCTTTTCTGTAATTTCCTGTATCTGCTTTGCCATATATACTTTTCTCAATTCTCTTATCTGTACTCTGTGCCACGCTTCTTTCTCTATCTCATCAAACAATATATCACATTGGCCACATTCGCATGTCAAGTCTTCAATGGAAGGCATTGCTAAAATGAAGGAAGTGAGTACAAAACGAAAGATTTATATACGCTATTTTTTTATGACAGCTTGTCAATCAGAGTGAATTTTTTTTGCGTTTATGTATAACCTAAACTTACATTTCTACATTCATTTCAATCACCATGTCATCTGAAAAACAACTGTACCTAGCACATTTGGGTGAGGAGATTGAACAGAATCCCCAGTGGGCCGGAACCATCCTAGACGAATTATTTGCCATTGTCAAAGAAAAAGCTACCACGCAAGATCTTTGTGAAATACGCAGACAAGTGACAAGATACATTGACGAGATTGAAACCTATGATGCAAAAGTGGGAGAACATTCTACTTTCCATCAATTGTACAGAGACATGATGACAGCTTTCCTAGCTTATGTTACTTATTTACACCTCAAATATCGTGCAGAGTGAACAAATAAACCAATTGTTGTACTTAATCCCTCTGCCATCTTAGATTCTTTTGTTTTTGAAAAACCGTTATGATGTTTTTATTCACCCTACTCACGAAATTTAACCCTAACAACCCTCGTACACCTACACGAATTTTAACCCTAACCCTAATAACCCCTCGTACACCAACGCCATATGAATAACCCCTAATAACCACCTCGTACACCTACGCAGCATGAATAAATTAACCTCGGCCGAGACACTCGGACCCAGGCCGTGCGGGAATCACCAGTAAGGCGACCTACACTACTTAGCTGTGTGGCTCAGGGTAAATACTTCTTATTTACCCTAGTGTTTAATTGTTCAAATTGGGTTCAGTGCCCGCATGTTAGGTTTCATTTTTTCCTCTTTTCTTTTTACATTGATCACGGCTGTTTCAAAACGCCCGCCAGTGGAAATTTAGTGCGCGCGTGTCAGATTTACATTTTTAAATTCAAACCGCTGAAAATGTACGCTGAACGGCTCAACAAGAACATCGCCCAGAATACTATTGTCTTTCGTGACATGTACTTGCAGTGCCCATTTAATCAGCGGGCAGCATAATAATTTGCATATCCTGAACCAGTCGGATGTGATTGGTCAGCAGGTAAAGCTTTGGGAATACACGAGTCTCTTTGCAGATTTGAGCTGCTGTCAATCAAACGGTTGGATGCGTAAAGTAAATCCCAAGGTGATATAAAGTGAACAATAACACTAATTAACAATAGCCACGCTCTTAACAAAACGTTTAGCAAATTCGTTTGCAGCGGATTCTTAGAAAGACTGACAGACTCCCGTTGGTTAAAATGTTTTCTGAATTATAAAAATTAGTATCATGAAAATAGAAAAATTTAGAAAATAGTATCGTAAAGAATAGGCGGTTTAAAAAGTGTAAGTCGCGATCAGGCGGTTTTCGAGGGCGAAAGGCCTGCGGTTGCGGACTGACAACAAAGAAACGCCTGATTGAAGGTTATAAAAAGCGGTGCTCAGAAAGCTAGCTAATCTGTGGTCAAGTGAAATTTTATTTTCATTCAATCTTTGTCTTAAATGTGGTTTTGGCGCGCCCCCGTATTAAAGAGAATAAGGAGCGCGAAAAAATGGCCTTTTCACAGTTTTATAGAGAGCGCGATGTGCGGGTCACTCGCTTTAACTTCAAGTTGACACTTGTGTTGTCATACTCCACTAAAAAATTTTGATGGCTAAACAGGGCTTTTCTTCCTTGTTTATCCGTATTGACGGTAGTAAAAGCATATCACACACTTGCACTTCACAATCGCGCTTTTTTTTTCACCACCGATAAATGCAGTCCGACCAAACAGAAGAAAAAGCAAGCAAACCTACTAACAAACGGCCGCCACGAACAGGTTGACGGCCGAGGGAACAGTTACATAATTATTCACAGTTTGATCCGTTTTGAATAATCAAAACACATAAATAGCACAGTTTCATTCAATCCAATCAGTAGCTCAGTAAAGCTTATTTGCAACAACATGTCGAAGCATGCGAGACATCAGCCAGGCTTTTACGCAACATTATTGAATGATGTCCGCCATCGTGGCTTTCATTCGAAATACCGACCGAAGGTAAAACCTACTGTTATGGGCGTTTACGAAGTTGAACGTATTGTAGCAAAACGAGTTCAAGGAAGCAGAGCAGAGTACTTCATTCAATGGCAAAGCTACTCCCCAAGTGAAAATACGTGGGAACCAGCCGAGCACCTACCCGAAGAACTCATCACTGCCTTCGGGAACAGATCTGTCGATCCATTTCGCGCTGATGAATGCCGAGAGAGACTAGCTCTTTTATTTGAGAAGGGTTTAAAATCGCCCCTGGCATGCAACGATACTATCACGATACGGCACGATGTAGTACGAGCGCTCTTTCCTGGTTTGCCAACAGACCTCCGTGGGTCTCCGTACCTCGCTAGTGAAGAGGAACTGATAGCAGCAGGCAGGGGTTTCATTAACTTTTGAAGTAGGAGGGTTCTTGTGTTAGAGTAAGCGGGCACCCCCACCGACACGAGGGCCGAAGGCCTGAGCCGCTAGGGGGGTCCGGGGGCATGCTCCCCCGGAAAATTTTTAAAATAAGACTCTCGGAAATGCATTTTCCAGCATTCTGAGGTGGAAATTTATTATTCTACATCCTCATTTTGCAAACACAAATTGTGAATAATTTAAGGAGGTTTTACCCACTAGCACAAAGTAACTATATGAAAGACAATATTGCAACTGTTCACAGCCTCAGAGAATTTACTAAATTGACAAACATTGTTCTTTCATTAAAACACTACTGTAACTGTTCACAATTTACTAAATTGACAAGCATTTTGACCTCATTAAAACACTACTGCAACTGTTCGCAGACTCAGGGAATTCACTAAATCCATAACATGAATAATTATATTAAATCTAACTCATTGGCTTATATTGTTTACTTTGTTTACAAATAAACAGTGTTAGGTGAAACAACTAAACTAAAAGTCATCGAAATCAGAGCCATAATCTGAATCATCACCGTCATCTGCAGGTAGCTCAAGTGCTTTGGAGGTTGCATCAACTTCCTCTGCAATTGAAGGGTGACTTGGCGTGACACCCTCCGCGTCACCCTCCGTCTGTACACCAGCATCCTGCACAGTTACAAAGTTCTCACTTATATCACCGGCGCTGGCAACCACTGGTGTGCTGACAAACTTTGGAGGACACTTTCGCCGTGGTTTTGCAGCTAACCAAGCTCTAACAGAAGCATCAATCACTTCTTCAAATTCCTTACTTCCCACTTTTGGACCATTAATGAGAATGTGTAGTAGGGCGTTGAGCATGTCATTCTTCATCCTACTCCTAAGCCTTGTCTTCATCAGTTTTAAAGAACTGGCACCCCTTTCTGGCCATCCATTTGAGACTGGAAGAGAAATCACTGCCTCTGCCACCTTTGCAACCAGTGGAAGATTAAATGGAACCAGGTCCTTCATGAACATTAGCTTCTGGAGGCACCAGTCAGTTGAAGTGACTGTAGGTTTGCTCCCACCAGGGGGCTTTCTTACTTCCTCAGGCAGCTCATTCTTCCATTTTGCCAAGTCGTACTTGAATACCTGCCACTCATTCATCAGCTGCCTTTTGTCGCTGTCTTCATCAAAGAACTGCTCAGCCAAGAGTTTCACTGATACACTGCCATAATCCCTAAATCCCGGCTGGCCCCTTTCTGGAACTAGTGCAGGGTCGAATATGCTAAAAGCAGACAGGAGAGGAAGGGTGGGAAATCTGCTGTTTAAGCTTTTTTTCAGTGAATTGACATATTTCACCAGGAAATTGCTGAGAAACAGCTCATCTCCATCAGAAGCAATGAGATCAGCTTGTTCCAGTCTGCCTCCAGGTGATAGATCTCTAAGAAACTCAGTGACTGGAACTCCCGTCTGGACAATCTTGTCAAGATCGTCAATACACTTCTGAATTGCTGGCTTTATATGGGAGAAGGAAATCTTTCCTTCTTGGAAGGTGCAGCTGAGTTTGTTGAGAACAGGAAGAACGTGATGCATGACTGTTACCACCCCAATGAATTTCACTTTGTACATTTTTCCAAGAAGACCTGATGCTTGGGCATCTTTCTGGTCAAGTTGCCTTAGTGTAAGCATGAGGGGTATGTAATCCTTATGTACACCCTCTACAGCCTTGCCCAGAGAGAGCCACCTTGTGCGAGTAGCTTTAGCAAGTCGACGGACACACTTATCTTTAGCCTCTTTAGAAGGCTCTTGCAGCTTTTTCACAGAAAGTTGGGTCTTTAGATATGCTGCAAGTCGTTTGGGGGAATTTTCAAAAAATTCCAGGCCTGGAAAAGCCATCTCTCAACTTCTTGCATGTATGCGATCTCATCATTAGTGTCACAGCAAGCAAGTGACAGTTTATGGCAGATGCAGTGAATGCTGACAAGGTGTTTGTTTAACTCTTTGAGTCTGGTAGCTACCCCACTGGTTTTTCCCGTCATCACTGATGCTCCATCCGTGCAAAGGCCATTGAGCTTTTCAACTGATAAGTTACACTGATTTAACTCCTTTACAAGAGTGCTTGTTATGGTTTCTGCATTTGCAGAATCAGATTCAACAAGGAGATCATTAGCACTAAGAAACTTAATCTCTGTGCCACCAGAAGTGCTGTTCCAAAACTGCACGAATGTGATTAATTGCTCAGTGACAGCAATGTCTGTTACTTCGTCAATTAGAAGGCCATAAGAACCTGCTTTTTTTATTTCTTCTATAATCATGTTCTTGACCACATTTCCACTTGTCAGGAACATTTCTCTCACTGCAGCAGGAGATTTGTGGTTAAAATGCTGCATTTTGTCTAGACCAACAGCCCGGAACAGATTTAGCAAAGAGAAAAACTTAACATTGGCAACTGCCTCCTTTGCTAACCAGTACAAGGCTGCAAAAGCATTGTACAATACATCATTGCGAACTGCTTTCTTTTCTTCATACTGTTGATGAAACATTGACACCCTGTGATTCATTTCAGCTTCCACAGCAGCTTCATGCATTTTGGTTAAAGAATGTTCTCTGATGGCCTCTTTCCTGTATCTTGTGCTGGGTGTAGTGCTGAATACTGCAGCATTGTTTTGAGTGTTCAAAGTTTTATGTTTGCAGCAAAGAAAACAAAACATGCCTTGGTTTTCTGAGAAAAGAAGCCATCAAATGCCTGTGGTGTTATCATAGGCTAGTTCTCTTTCTTCAACCCAGCTGTGATGAAATCGTCTCTTCTTCAGCTTCTTCTGCCTGGCCTCTTCTTCTTTTGAGAAATCTTTGCAGCTTTTTTGTTTGCACTCATAGTAGTTGTGCAGGTTAGCAAGTCCACATCTCTCCATTTCTAATAACATAATGTCATCTGCTATTGCTTTA
Source organism: Stylophora pistillata (assembly GCF_964205215.1). NCBI lineage: Eukaryota > Metazoa > Cnidaria > Anthozoa > Scleractinia > Pocilloporidae > Stylophora > Stylophora pistillata. Next base: position 3,659,011 of record NC_142524.1, on the reverse strand, counting down.
GAAACATTTGTCCCACGAGTTTTTTCTACTCGCTGTGACGTATCTGAGACTGCTTCATTAGAAGACTTTGTTTCTGCCTCTCCAGTAGCCTCTTGTACTGAAGGCACTGTTGAATTGTCTGCCAGGGCGAAAAGAAGTAAGCAAAGCGGCGAAATCGGTGGCGAACGAAGGGCGATTTTGATGATTTGTTTATATTGAAAGGTCGTCGCGATTCACTGAATCTTTAGACATGCAAATATACTTTATTTATATCCACCACTGCAAGTTTATGATGTTGAAGAAATGACTTGTGAAGTATTAAGAACTCACCTTTTGACTTCTTTGAAACGACAAAAAAATTGTCAAGGACGCCTTGAGAAGATCTTTTATTCGTCGCGGCCATTTTAAAACCATGTGCTTTTCAGTCGTGTGAAATGTCACGTGCAAATGTTATGCAACAGCTGACAAGAGGGGGTCCTGGTATCTACTTTGATATCGTAAGCGATGCGTTTCGCGAAGACACGCGATGCGATCAAACTTTGAAATTTATTACTTTGCTTGACAAAACACTCGTTAATCCGGACACAGAAATATTAGTTTACATGTAAAAAGGATTGTAATTCGGAGTTGCAATTCCTGGTTAACTAGCTTATGCTAGCAAAGCGGGAGAGTTGTGGAAAGATGTTTCGGTTAGTCTGAGTTTTTTTATTGTTCTTTTATTTATCCACTCATGACCTCATTTTTGTGAAGGCGGGTACTGTACTCAGAGTAGACGGGTGCCGGTACCCGGGTCCCGGCTTCTAATAAAACCCCTGAGCAGGCCTTGGTCCTTATCTGAAGAGGTGTTTAACAGTAACAGGCGGCGGATGTCGCGTCGAAGCTCCAGTCAGCTTGAAGCTGTTTCTTGGCAAGTCGCTTTCCTTCGTAGATGAACAAGGCCGCAAAATAGCTCCCCGCCCGGTAGAGAAAGTTCAGATCAAGTTTACGAAGAGTTATTTCGCCGGACACATCCAGTGAGCCAAATGCTGCTTTTTCGAAAACGGCTTCTTTAGAAGCCACCAAATGGAATAAAAGTTTATGAGCAACAGTGGTATTTATTCATAGCTGCACAGTTACTTATTGATAAGTCGACACCGCTTTTCGAGATAATAAATTTATTTAATTTTTACAACTTGATTCCGCAGTTTTTTCCCTGATGACACTATGTCTGGGAACCTATGGAAAAAAAAACATCGGTTTTAAGTCTTAACAGTCCAATTGTTTTCTCCGATTAAATTATTCTGATGTTGCGGGTAGATTGGTTAGAAATTAGACCTAAGTGAAACATTACTAACATCATGCCACAACTTTGGGCTCAATTACAGACTCAAGAGAGTGGCGGAGATCGACGGAATCGCACCTACGATAACCGCAACTAGTATTATCGTTCATTTTGCATGAAATACGTTTTTTAACACAAAATAGTCATTTACCGGTATTCTGGTTCTCCAGAATTTCCTGCACGGCTGGCTGGAAACCCACAAACTGGAGTGCCAGCAACACCATAAAGTCCCTGTTTAAAGTTGACAGTTCCGGAAATGACCACTAGAACAATAAATTCTTTGAAGAGCATAAAACAATGATGCAATCATGGTGAAAAATTAAAAATCCACAAGATACTAACCATCTCTGAAGGGGATCCATTTGCTGGGTGACCTAAAATCAGGGGAGATTAATAAGATTTAGTCCAAATTCACGCCATTTGCGAGTTTCAAAACGCGACATGTGAAATCTCTCTGTTTGAGAAATTGCTATGAAATAATGACTTGTTATTCATGTTTATTAAAATAGATATGAATAAATTCTACTTACTTCACCTGACTGGGCTAAGTGCCCTTCCAGGTAGGCGCCAAGCTCCTCTAAAAAGTTGGCAACTTGGCCGTCAGTGAATGTGAGCTGCAAAATGAAATGTTTGGTGATTTTGAAAAACTATTCTATGTTCGAAGCTGAGCTCAAGAATGTGGCCTAGTTGCCAAGAGTCCAAATTAGGAAATGAAAAATGTTTTACCGTTATTAATTGATCTTGCGCGGATGACATGTCTCTCTCACACAACACGCGAAACAAAGGGACTCGGAGACTCAGAGCTTACGAAGAGTAACAACAGTACTTGCGCCAAGCAGTTGTTCGCTAAGATTGTCTGCGCGCGTTTATTTTACATCAGAAAGAAAACGGATGCGACGGCGATTGAAATGTGGACATTCTCAACGTTTGGAAAGACCTTGGAAAAAGGTACGTCTTGTAGTAATGATGATAAAGCCTGTTAACTCAGGAACGCCCTACAAGCCCATCTAAACATTTAAATTCTCATTTTATTTTCTTGCTTGTAATAAAATGCTTTTTAATACTTGTTAAGGACGGTCATCAGGTGTTTTATATAATTTTGAATTAGGGCTGAAGATAACTTGGATTCTCGTCAGTTTACATGGTGCCTTCTTGCTAACTATAAAATTGGAGTCGAGAGAAAAGGGATTAAAATATTTTTATTTTAGGGGTGCTTCACCCACCACCCATTAAGCTGGTCATTGCTTTCATGTATTTGGTGGCTCCTAAAGGAGCCGTTTTGTTTTAAGTGTGAGTAATGCAGGGTTACTCAGACCTGGGCATTGTTTCTGAGCTCAATAGAGCATTTATTAGGTCTTGTTTTCTGGTTCTGGGATTAACTTTCTTCCCTGTTCTCTGCTCAAGCAGGGTAATGAGGTCAGGAACTTTCTTCTTCTTGAGGACACTTTCAATCATTGCTTGTGGCATTGGTGTTGTTGACAGAATTGAGGTTGAAATTCTGGCAACCTTCTTTGCAGCCTTCTGCTTGCCACCATCCATCCAATATGAGCTGTCCCTCTTTTGGTATGGCCGTTTAGCTCTTTCTTCCTCTCTCAGCTCCTCTTGCCTTTTCTCCACCAGCAGCAGGTTTGTTGCAGCATCCCATCTGTTGATTTTACGGTGGAAATAGCGCCGCAAATCATCATTCTTCTTCTCAACACCTGTTATGAAATGTCATGTTACTTTTCTTAATTGCAGGTCTGGCTTCTTACAACTTCAACAATGCCAAATAATAAATTTATCTTGGGTATTGTTACAATGGATCTATAGAATAAAGTAAAGATGCATACCTTGGCCACTAAACATTTTAAGGCTTCCATGGTTACGCAGCATTACTGGCACATGGTACACCAAGCTGTGCATGTATGGGGTGATGATTATGGTCTGTGAATACCCAGGACCAGTGCCAGACATGTTCAGCATCTGTTTTCCCCAACTCTGTGCCTGCAAGAGTAAGCAAATGTTTTTGTTACATAGTTATGAAAAACCTTGTTACTATTATGATATAAATATATGAGCAGTCTTATGTTTTTATGTATATGGTGTTATCTTACCTTGGTTTCAAATGCTGTAATGTCATCATCTGTCAAATTCTCTTTGTTCAAGATGTCTAGCAGCTCTCTGAAATTCTGAAATCACAGGCAAGCAAGATGATAAGTAAGTTTTTACATACTTGTAACAGGTCTATTATTGTAGCTTGCATTTATCAAGCAATTGAAAATGCTTAGAGTTTTACACATTCTAGATATATAATATGTATACTAGACTGTGTGCATGTGCTCATGATGTAATTTGCCCCTGGTGTGTCCCAAAAATTTTTGATGAACACAATAAATACATACCATCCATAGTTGGCGGGTTATCTCAACTCTCTCTTGAGGAAGAAACTTATCAAACAAATCAGGCAGCTTCTTTAGTAAAATCCTTTTTTCCCCACCCAAAAGAGAAGTCCACTCCAATTTCTCACCAACCCAGTAGACACGAAGGCTCACACCCAAGGAACGAACGGCTACAAGAAATTCTTGTAAGTGAGTCTCAGACTTTTGTCTTTTGTGGTTGTCATCCTGCAAACATACATGGTTGCATTAGTTTCCATGAATATGAAAATACTATTTACTTATGTTTATTGTGTTTGGTTAAAATGTCTTAAGTAAGATGAGTATATGCCTCAGAACAGGAACACCACATGACACTGGCCTTGCCTTTTTCAGTAGATCACTTTGTTTTGATTCTCTGTCTGAAATTTTTTGCTGGATTTCTCTAAGGTCTCAACAAAAGGGCATGTTTGATATTTACCTTATCCCATTTAGTAATGTCATAGATAAGTCCTTCCTCTAACCGGTCTGTTATTCGTAACATTAGATGAAGCTCATCTAAGACAACATTGCTTACAGGAATTGAGAAGAATGGCTCTGAATGGCATCCTGGCTGTTTGGACCAAGTACCATCAACTACCCGCAACAGCTCAGCACTTTGAAAGTGAGTACATTTATGGGACATGTTGCACCTAGAAATCAGTAAATATGTCAGTTACTTCTACAAAAATGAGAAATGTAACTTGAGAACATTTGTTAATGCTTCATGTTTTCCTTATTACAGATTAAGTTAGAAGTTTTGCAAAATGGTATGACATTGTGACCAGAATGTTACATGATCTTGTTTACCTGTCATTCTTAAAGATTTTACACCAAATACAGCTGTTGTTGGAGGTGGCAGCCTTCATTCCCATAGCTAGGAGTAGGAACTGTTGGAAATAATATGAAGTTCATGTACATTATATTATAATACAGTGGGATCTTGATTACTTAATCCTTCCTTAATCCTTCGTTAGGGTTTAATTAAAGTGAAACAAATCCAATGGCAATGACTTTTTGCTTGAGTTAAATCCAGATCTTTTGTAAAAAAATGCATACTGTCAGGAGAGATAACTACTTTTTCAAAATCTTAGAATAGGTACATGAAACTTGATTTACCTTGTAATCTCCTCCCAGGAAGAATTCTAAATTAACTTTCTGGCCATCAACCACAATATGACCCTCTTTGATGGTGGCATTCACATCACAGATGACATTTGCTAGTGATGCTTTTAGAGTCTGGTACTCCTCCTTTCCCTTGATGATGGCAATGGTGTGGTTTCCTACAAAGGATAATTTTTTATAAAAATTAATTTAACTTCCAGTCCGTGAGTGCATATAAAGAGAATTTCTAAATAGTGTTTGTATTTTTTTTTTTCAAATCATGCTACATGTAAGGTGGCATTTGTCTAAAACTGGTTTAGTTGTTTGCTCTTCCTATAAGCAACTTACCTGAGCTTGACAAATAATTTTGTCCATTCTCCACAATGGCAAATGAACACACAAAAACATTGCTGCTGTGAGACATTCTGGTGCCATCTCCTGATATCTTCACTTTCATGGTTTGTACAGGCAATTCAATATTCTTCAGCTATGAAAAGAATGCAACACAGGAAACAATTGGATCAAACTACGATGCTGAGATTTTGATTGGCCAGGGAACTGAAAAAGAAGTTTATTTGTACCTCACAGAGGCACAGTGTGAGTGGAATCCTTGACATTCTCTTTTTTAGCTCAACTTATTGTATAGTTGGCAATATCTCTTTGACTTTAATATTAAACATGTTAAACATGCTCAAACATGTTTGGGCTGGTATGTAAAAAGGATTTTTTGTATCTGAAGACTTTTACACTGGGCATCTAATACATTAGTGAAAACAGGTTATAATACAACTTACGTGTTGTCGAACTTCATGCTCCAGAAGAAGTTTGAACGGCAGCTCTGCACCTTGTGCATCTCCTGGTGTCCGTCTAACTTCCCACTTACTGTCCAAAACCTTGGTGCAGCTTTCAATCAGGTATGTCCTGGGGAGACTCTTTTCAACTTGGGTGAGTTCATGATATCCCTCCAGTGAAATGGAAAATCTATCCATAATAAATAGGAGAGCCCTGATCTTTTCCTTTTCCTCCTCATCAAGGTTGTCATAGGGCTTATTAGGTTGGCCTGTGAGAAAAAATAGAAAAAGCCTAGTTATCAAACTGCTCACACTAAACAGTATCAAAGCCTAGTGAACATTTGAAAGTGAGAGTTAATTTCTATACTGAGACATACTGTAGGGCTCCAGGAACAAGCCTACTTTGTTATGAGATTATTGTTGCTTTTTAACATACTTGTGTTCTTCTCATTTGACATATCCTGATTCCCCTCTGAACAGAGAATACTCTCTGCAATAAAGGGAAAAAATTCTTGATATTGAAGTGTTTTGGTAAAACAAAACTGGGGTGAACTATAGTCACCTTCAGACAACTGGGCCTTAGTCATCATTACAACCTATGTAGCGGTAGTTACCTTGATTAAATTCTTGACTTTGAAATGTTACATTGATCAGCTGACCAGTAGTGTCTTCTAGACTCAGCGATTTTGGAGTCAGCCCATATGTCTCTGCAAACCACAGTGCAGTCTCTGCTTTTTCTCTGTAACAAATTAGAAAAACATGGTTTTCAGAAATTTCGTTCATATTATCACAAAAGTGCAAAATAAAACGTGCCTTGAAAATTGGTCAAGTCCGATAAATGTATAAGATAGATACCTTATTTCCTTGAGATGTCTCCGTTGTTGTCGATGTCCGACATTTTCAATGTGTTTGCCTCGATGGCCATTTTGTCCTCGCAGACATCTTAGCTGGGCCATTGCATTGTAAAGCTGCGATGCCTTGTCTATGCAAAGGGTAACATATGGGTGGAAGTCAGTCAAGTATATTTTTACTAGTGTTAGCTAATAGAGTTCTAAAGCCGTGACGTCACGTTACCATGGTGCTAAAAAACTCAGTTCCAAACAAAGGCCCAAAACGTGACCGACGCCATGCAAAATGTCGGCCCTCTCTATCTCGTCGCTCATTTCTTTCTTCGGAGAAGAGCAGAAGTCAATTACGAAGGGTGAAAACCACTACAAATCAGGCCATGTGGAGTCATTTAATTATAGTCAGGGTATTTTACGAGGAGAAGTGCACGCAAGCATGCGAAACAAAGTCTACAAAGTCACGGTGAGTGGAAATGGTTCCAGAATACTCACTGCAGATGCGGCTTGTCATTTAAGCTTATTTGTTGCTTTGAAATGCTTCTCAGTGAGATTTTTAAGTTAATAGCAGTTCTTTTCCATGATAATTTAATCGTGGAATAACTAGACGCGCAAACTTTAGCGTTGATCCACTTTGTTGTTAAGGTCGTTCGATGTATATCGATGTGTTAGTTCAATCGAGGCATGGAACTGTTCGTTCGTTTGGAGTCTTCATGTATTTAGAAGTCTTTGACAGTTGCTTTTCATGTCCTCACGCGTCTTTTTTTTTTCCGATTTGCTAGGTTTACTTAGATAGCGAGAATGCTATAAGATCAAGTGAGTGCGAGTGTCCAAGGGGGAAGTTTAAGTGCAGCCACGCGGCTACACTTTTCATTCACGGCATCTACAACGTCAGCCGGACAGATGTTGAATGCAATTGGAAGAAACGCAAAGCAAATACACCGCTCTCTTGGCAATCCGTCGAAGAAATGTTTCCTCCCACAAAACAGTATTGCTGCTTATCAAGAAACCCTACTCAATCTGATCGGTCTTCCCTTTACAGAGACCTACAGGAGTATGGAAGATTTACTGGCCTTTGTTGGCTTATGAGCCCTGAACCAGCTACTGTTAGTAACCTTCCCATACCGACAATAGAGGATATCATTTACTCGGAAGAATTTCTTACATTACAAGGATCACAGCAACAAATTGATTGCCTAGTAAGACAGGCAAAGATTCCTGATGAGTACATCTTAAAAATAAGTGACATTACCATTGGACAGAGAAACAACCCAACTTGGCATTTAGCTAGAAGGGGCAGATTAACAGCAAGTAACTTTGGTTGCGTTTTGAAGGCCAAACGGGTGACCCAGTCTCTCTTGAAGCGCCTTCTTGGAGAATACGATTTGTCTGGAGTTAAGGCTGTACAATGGGGTGTGAACAATGAACAGGAAGCACTCAAAGCATTCACTATGTTGACAGGGAAAACCGTCCAGGAAACTGGTATTTGGTTGGATGCTTCTGGAATCCTTGGGGCCTCTCCGGATGGAATTGTAGATGATGAAACCGTCCTAGAAGCTAAGTGTCCTTACACTGAAAGGAACCTAACAATTGAAGAAGCCATTGCTACTTCACCAACATTTTGCTTAAAAAAAGCACAGGATGAAAATGGATATGTGTTAAAGAAGGACCATGTCTATTGGGACCAGGTACAGGGTGAAATCTTTTTTACACAGCGAAAGTTTTGCTACTTTGTTGTTTGGACTTCTAAGGACGTGGCTGTTGTCAAAATAGAGCAAGATGAAACCTGGGATGCAAATATTCCAGTCTTGAAAGAATTCTATTTTAAACACATTTTTCCCAAGATAGTGGAAGGTGCATTGTAATTTTATTTCCTTAAACAGACATGCGTGCAAGGCTTTTCACCTGAGAGTATTGGTTGTACTGTCTCTGGCTGTAACTTTTCTCGAGCAATCTCAGTGTCACCAGCAAAGATTTGGTAAATGTATTGGACTATTGGGCCAAATTTTAAAGAGATAAACATAAGATTGTAAATTTGAGTAACAAAGAGTGCAGGTTGTGTTGATCTTTATTATTTCTACTAAATGTCTTACAAAATATAATGGCATTCTGACTTTGTTTATATATTAACATAATTGAAAAAAGTTATTCGATTGACTCAGTTCTATCATATGATGACCATTATATTTGTTTACTGATAACAGCCAAACATCCTTTTTGTACTCAGATCACTCAAACTCTGCCCCCTCACACCCCTCTTTGATAAGTGGAAATTGTAAATTTACCAGTGCAGCACATAACTGAAAAATAACATCAGCATAACATCTTAAATAATATGGGATGAAAGTTAAAATTTTGAAATCCTTTAACCTTGCATTTGCCCTCTCTACATGGATCCTTGCTCTGGCAATGGATTTTGTTTTCCTTGCTTCGCTTTCAGTGAAAACACCATTATTCAAAAAAGGTGGAATGTTAAGAGAAACATTATTGGGCAAGATGTCTTGGATAAGAAAGCCTTTGTCGGCCAAAACCATATCCCCTGGAACAAGATGGTTCAACAGACCTGACTGTTGTACTATGG
>NC_142524.1:3622500-3645000 GCF_964205215.1 Stylophora pistillata | reverse complement strand
GTGTGATCTCCTTCCCAAAAACTGTATGTCATCGGAAATAGTGAAAGCACGGACAAGACGTTTCTTTTGGTGGAAATTTCGATCACGATCAGGGACAATAAACCTTTCAACTATTCTTGCTTTTCATATGACGTCATCGATTTACTGTCCGCCATCTTTGAGTACAGGTAGCTCATTTGCATATGTGAACTCGCCTCACGTGCTTAGTATTTTGACTTAATGTCGGACAGTTTTTTGAGCGATTCTAGCAAAAACACACTTGTAAAAGAACAGAATACAGTAGAAAAATCCTCACTCGTCTTATCTGAATATGTAAAAGGCCTAGATAACCACGTGCGATGCCGTTATGTGGAAAAAATTGCAGTAATAGGCATCGATCCCTCTACGCTCGATACTTCACACTTCGATCCAGAATGTCTTCCCCCGATAGAAGCCGGGGATCTTGTATCTTACCTTGTTTTAGAAACAAGCTACTACACACTAAACCAGTTTAAGAACTTTAAAAGTTTGGAGGCATACAATCAAGTGGTCTCAGGGTTTGTAACGAGCGTTCAAGGAAGAGTTATCGCAGATATGTTTGTTGTCATTGGTAAGGTTCGTCGATCGCAAAGAATGAACGATCCACCTATCAAAGTATGGATCATTGCCAATAAAGAAGGAGTAATTGCGTCCGCTCATTGCTTTAATTGTCTTGCTGGTTTAGGAGAATCGTGTTCACATATCGCAAGTGTATTATTTTATATCGAAGCGTGGACACGAATACACGGAAAACTTGCCTGCACTCAGGTCAAATGTACCTGGTTGTTACCAACGTACGTGAAAGAAGTGCCCTATTCCAAAGTTAAGGACATAGATTTTAGATCAGCTAGGCGAATGAAAGTTGAACTTGACAAGAAAATCGACGAAGGCCAGTTCAACGTTGATAGCCAATCCAGCCAAAACAAAGCGCCGTCAAAATCAGCAGAGTGTAAACCATCTGACCAAGAAATTGGCGATCTTTTCCGCAAGTTAAATGAATGTAAAAACAAGCCTGTTATTCTTAGTCTTATTTCACCTTATGCTGATAGCTTTATGTTGAAAAGCCGGCGGATTCCTACCCTCAGTGACCTGTTTGATCCTGAAAACTTAAAGTTGAACTATGTTGATTTGCTAACTAAATGCTCTGAAATTGACATATCTCTCTCGGAAGCAGAGATAGAAACTATTGAGGAGGACACCCGAGAACAGTCACGAACATCTGCATTTTTTATTCACCGAGCAGGTAGAATTGGAGCGTCCCAAAGTCATACCGTTTTCCATACAATTGCAGCACAACCATCGATATCATTGGTGAAAACCATTTGTTATCCTCAGCTATTTAAAGTGACAACTGAGGCAACTTTGTATGGGAACAAAAATGAAGCCAAGGCTGTTGATGCCTACACAAAAGCAGTATCAGGGAAGCATAAAGATTTTAATGTGTCCAAGTGTGGAATGTTTATCGACAAAAGCAGACCATGGCTGCACGCAACTCCTGACTTTTTGGTTACTTGTTCTTGTTGCGGTGATGGGTGTGGAGAGGTCAAGTGCCCCTTTAGCCTGAAGAATGGTGACTTTGATAGTTACTTTCAAAAGAAATCATCTTGTCTTCAACTAGTTGATGGAGAGCTACAATTGAAGAGGGACCATCAATATTATTTCCAGGTACAACAACAACTGCTCATCACAGAATGCAAATATTGTGACTTTGTAGTTTGTTCTTTCTCAGAATCTGGTCCCATTATCTTTGTAGAGAGAATAATGCCAAATCCAGAGCATTGGGATGTTGTTGTTCCCAAGTTAACCCAGACTTGGAGAATATGTGTATTACCTGAGCTGACATCAAGATGGTACACCAGAAAACAACATTTACCTGGTATTGCCTGCACTATTGACCCAGATGGGATTTGCTACTGTCGAAAGAAATTGGATGAAAGAGTTCTTGAATGCAGCAATAAAGATTGCAATATCAAGAAATTTCATTATTCTTGTTTGCGTATTACTGAGGCAATTCCTAAAACATGGTATTGCCCAACTTGCTGTCTACTTCCTAAATTCCAAAAGCCAAAGAGGGGTAGCAAGGTGTGCAATAATAATTCTAACGATGAAAAAGCATTGAGTCGCACTAGTGTTTGCATCTGTGGCAAAAAGGCAACAAGGACTGACAGACTAATCAAGTGTCACAATAATGAATGTAAGAATGGACAATTTTTCCACCTTGATTGTTTGCATTACAAAAGAATGCCTAACAATTGGCAAACTAACTGGATGTGTAGCAGCTGCAAAGTTAATGGAAATTATCAGCCTGCAGTCTCAGGCACTAAAACAGATGTTTACAAGACACCCAATAACCAACCTACCACTTGTACTTCTCAGCAACTTCAGCCAGTTAATCATGCAGTTTCTCCAATAATTGATGATCGTCAAGATTCAAGTGATGATGAGCCTGAGATCATTAAAGAAACCAAAGAGAACATTGACAAATTGGCACCTCTCAGTGATTTTCAACCCTTAGTCACAGGTACCAAAACAGATGTTTACAAGGCATCTAATCACCAACCTACCGTATTTCTTCACCTATAAGCCGAGCGATTTTTTCAGTTTTCGACCCAAAATTTTGGGAGATTTTTCACGGAGAACGGGGTTCGGCTTATAGCCGAGGGTTTTACATTTTAAAAATATACAGTTGCTGAATAACTTTACCCCCCCGGCTTGTAGTCAAGTTAGCAATGAAGCAGAAGTAATAAAACACAACAAAAATAACTTCTGAATATTGGTTATTCACTTTTATGAAATTGGTGGCTCCTAAAGGAGCCGTTTGACGGATACGTGCAAGGGCTTTCAACCCAATGGTTTACTCGCCATCCGTTTCGTTTTCGCTGTCTGTGTCGAACTCGTTCTCTTCTATGTATTCATCATCTACTTCTGGGGTTTCCTCAGAGTAGACCACGTCGTCCTCTGTTCCGTCCAAGGCATTGGAAATACCGCAGGTCTTGAAGGATTTGACAACCATCTCTTCGGGTATCTCTGCCCATGCTTCCTTGATCCACCTGAGGACAAGATTTCTGCTTGGCGCCTTCTTCTTCCCAGCTGGGGTAAACTCAAATGGCCCAGATGTCATCCACGCCAAGTACTTTCGGCGCACATTATCTTTAAATGGCTTGTTTAGGCACTTATCCAAGGGCTGTACAACCGGGGTTAGGCCACCAGGGATAACTGCGACGTCAATGTTTCGCTGCTTCAGGTCATCTTTCACGGAATCGGTCAAGTGAGCTCGGAATGAGTCCCACACCAAAAGGGAACGCTCGGCACGGGGCAAACTCTGTCGAATCCATTCTCGGATGCCCTGTTCATCCATCCACCCTTTCTTATGGAAGGAAACACGAAGAGGATGCGGCACAACCAGATCTCTCGGTGTACGGACGCCTTTGAAGATGACTTTCGGTGGCACCTTTGCTCCATCGGCAGCAACAGCAAGAACGACGGTGAAGCTCCGCTTTTCCGCTCCGCAAGATTTTACTGGCACTGTTCGGCTTCCACTGAATTCCAGTGTTCGGTTCGATGGCAGCTCAAAACGCATGGGTGTCTCATCCATGTTGTAGATGCGGGATAAAGGGTAGTCGGCGCGTCTTCTTGCTGCAATGACGAAGCGATGAAAGCACACAATGTTCTCTTCGAGATCGGCGGGCAATCGCTGGGCCAGAGTTGTTTTGGTTCGCATGCTGACCGAGTGGCGTCGTTTCCATTTCTCGTACCATCCACGGGAAGCTTTGAAAGCAGGATCATCGGAGAGCTCTTTAGCTTTAAGGCGAAGGATCAATCCACTCACCGCAATACCTACGAAAAATAAAATAACAATCTTATTTTGCTGCGAGATAACCGTAGATTCGTGACTGCAGCACTCTTTTCGTGACATGTTATGAAATTGTCATGACAACAACATATTTCTGACCAATCAAAGTCTCTGTTTCCCACGCACTGAAAGACGATATCATTCAACTCTTCAAAAACTCTTAAAATTTTAGACAGAAAAGTAAATACCAACCTTGTTCTCTTTGCTGTGAAAACCACTCCATCACTTGCTGGTCTAGTTCGGGATATTTCGGAGTGAAACGGCCCATCGTCGCACGTTTTGCAGACATCTTCAGCTCTCCGGAAAGAATAGTCGCCTGGTCTCTTCTCCAGCGTCGTACCATGGACTCGCTTAGTCCATATTCTCGAGCGATTTCCGAGTTGTTTTCTACCGCTTCAGCTTCCGCGATAACTTTTATCTTGAAAGCCATACTATACGAGGAACGGCGTGCTTTAGGCATGATGATAAAAAGTGACAGCGACGAAAGGTATACTCGATAGATTGATACTTTGAAACGTTTAACTGAGATTATTATTGTTGTTGTGGTTAATCTGTTGTCGCGTGGTAGTATTTATACAGTTCGTTGGATCAATTGATATTCATATCTCTTGATTGGTTCGCTTTTTTTCTTTTGTGTTTATTGTAATTCATTAGGTTTTGTGTTTAGTGAGTCAATTTCTTATGTTTTCCGTGAGGTTCGCTTGCTCAAATGGCCAGTTACAATCAATAATTTCGCTCTCGGCTTATAGCCGATGGTTTTACCTTTTTTTTTGGGCAGCTTGAGTGTAGCGTAAAGACCCTGAAAGTCAGGGTCTCGGCTTATAGCCGAGATCGGCTTATAGGTGAAGAAATACGGTACCACTTGTGCTCCAGGTACTTCACAGCAATCTGAGCCAGTTAATCATGTAGTTTCTCCAATAATTGATGATAGTCAAAATTCAAGTGATGATGAGGCTGAGATCATTAAAGAAACCAAAGGGAACACTGATAAATTGGCACCTCTTGGTGATTTAACTCAAGAACATTTTGAGATCATAATGTCCAGTAATGGCTATCTTGATTGTACAATCATCCAGCAAGCACAGATATGCCTTAAGAAAGTCAATCCTTTAATTGAAGGGTTCCAAAGAACAACATTGGGCCCATGTAGAAACTTCAGTATTATTACTAGTGAGTTTGTACAAATTCTGCACACGGGTAGTTTTCACTGGGTGTGCATTGGCTCAATTGGATGTCAGCCTGGAGAGGTTAGACTTTATGATAGCCTGTACCATGATATCATAGAAATGGAAGTCAGGGAGCAGGTTGAGAACATGATGGCAGACAGCTTTACAGGAATAACTAATGTTCCTGTACAACAGCAGCTTAATGGGAGTGACTGTGGCGTTTTTGCCATTGCATTTGCAGCCTGCTTAGTGCATGGTTACAAACCAGAAGACTTTACTTTTGACATAACAAGAATGCGGCCACACCTGCTTCAGTGTCTTAAAGATGGAGTTATTACAATGTTCCCTAGTTTTTGATTGCAATTAAATCATTAAAGCTTCAGATTTTCAGTTATTCTGAGACATAAGTAGCAAGACTTAAACAAATGCATCTGCTTTCAGAAATGTTGCCGTACTCAAAAATGGTGAAAAACCATCATTAATTGGAAAATAGTGAAATAGCAATTAATTGGATTAATCAATTAGTAATCTCATCATGTCTCACTATGTACTGTTTGCTTTTTACGATTTTCAAATAAGATGTTTCTGAAATCAGACTGATTTAAAATGTAAAATTGAATGTAACTATGGCACAGATTGGTCAGACAAATAGCATACCCAGAAGTTTCTGTTTTTAGTAGTTGTGAATTCTTAGACCTAAGCAAGAGACTTGGAGAAAAGTATATAGTATAAATATTCTAAAATTGTTTAAATTTACTGTCAAGTTCAAGGGAAATATGGTATAGCTTGGGACAAATAACCACCCTAGATGAAAACTCACCACTTGTGAGATCTTTTTTCCTGAGAAAATAAAATCTGTATCTCCAAGCAATCATAATAACATTATAAATATAACTGCCATTCTATTTATATTCTACTTGACCTAAACGTTTCATGAATAGTTACATATATGATAAATATTTCTAGATAATATTGATATTGATCTGATTACGTACCCACACAGGTAAACTAATTTCCTAAATGTTCATCGATGATCAGTCAAATGGTACAATTGGGGGACATAAGTTTGTAAGTGCAGCTGAAACCCTTAGAATCTGATCAATCAATGGAGATTGATCCTTAGAACTAGTGGATAAAAAGTCTGTTGGAAGAATTCCCTCCAAAATGGTATACTTTCTGCGTAGAAGCCCAATCACTCTCTCAACGTGAATTCTGACATGGGCAATTTCCCTTGTCTTTTCTACGTCGATAGGGTCTAGTTGTGTTTTTCCTTTAGTAAAAGCAGGTATCACCAGTTCAGCTCTTTTAAAAGCCACACTTTCTTCAACAGTAAATCCCCTATCTGCCATTACCATATCTCCAGGAAGAAGCTTATTCAGCAGACCACAATTTTCAGTTAAATATTTGTCAGAGGTTCTGCCTCCCCAAGCATTTGACAAGAATGAAATTGTCCCTTGGGGGGGTGATACCAATGAGTACCTTGATGGTGTTGTGGTGCTTGTAGGATGAAAATGTCTGTGCCCTTGCAAGAAGATTCGTAGGGCGCTCAATGAAAATCTCAAAGCAGTCGATAATTACTGTGGTTCTATTTCCAAATGCAGATTGAAAACATTTGGGCATTGTGTGCCATAGTTCATGTCGCTCTGGCCAGTAAATCAATGGTGAGAGTCGAGCATCCATAACTTCCATCCAGGTAGTGTAAATTCTGTAGACCGTTGACACTGATACTCCAAAACGGTATGAAAGATCTTGATATGGGACGTTAATTCGATTTTTCATCAGTGACATGACCATCTCTTGGAATTTAGAGAGAGATTTCGATTTACGCGTAACAAAGGGTGAGACATGCTCGAAAACAAGTTGGAGAGTTTTAGCTTCGGTAAGACCAGTGTAAAACCTTACTTTTTCGTCATCTGTCATATCATCAGCGTCAAAAGGTGCTTTGCAAGAGCATTTTGAGCTGAACAAATATTCAAACTCGTCTGTCTGAGTGCTTGATTCAGCTTGATCACATTTTACGGTTTCATTTTTATTGGCTTCTACGTCGGCCACACTCAACGTTTCAAAGTGGCTAGCAACATCCTCAACATTTTCGTTCAGAGAACTGTTCGCAAAAATGTCTTTTACTTGTTCACCTGGCTCATCTAACTTGAGTATTTTGGCAGCAGAGGCTTGAAGTGTTTCTTCGTGTTGTCGTTTACGTCGCAATTTCCCTCTTTTGGCTCTTTCAGTATCTCGAAGTTGTCGCTCGTCGTCTCGCTGTTTCTTTGAATGTCCAAGATTCAAAGTGGGCACCCAATCAACGTTGTATTTATCCCAACTTGCTGCAGGCTTTCCTGATACGAAGTGGCGACTACAGACGCGATCGTGTCGCAAGACTGACTCGGAAAGTTTGTCACGGCTAATGGCGGAAAGCCATCTTGTTCGCCGTTCGATAGACAATTCTTCGGCCTTTTCGCCTTGATTTTTGATAATCGATGGCACAACATAGAACTTGATATCTTTATCTCGGCCAGTGCGATTATGGCAATTGATCATTAAGCAGAGAACCATCGCAAAAACAACTGAAAAGCTCTTTCCGAATTTGAGTTGCGTTTGAATAGTTGGTTGTTAGGCAAAGCTGTACTCAAAGATGGCGGACCGTAACCGTTGTCAAGGAGTTGGTCACGTGAGTGAAAAGCAAGAATATGTAACTATAGTGTGTTTTCATGTGTCGTCACGGCATATATTAATTTCATACGCCGCCATGTTGGTGGAGTAAAAGACCCAATATGGCGACTAGTCATGCGGAACAAAACGTAAACAGTGAGTCAGAAAAAGGAATTATTCATGAGATCCCTTTGTCTGAATATGCAAAATCTCTCGACAGTGCTGTTAGAAAGCGTTATATTGAGAAAATATCTGTTATTGGAATAGACCCTCTCTTTATTCCAGAGGAAAAGTTGAGTACCGAATGCCTTCCCCGCGTAGAACCACTCGATCTTGTATCGTATCTTGTTTTAGAGACAAGTTTTTATACCAAAGATCAATTTAAAAATTTTAGAGGCTTGCAAGCCTACAACCAAATGGTATCCGGCTTTATTACAAGTATTTTAGGTCAGATTTTTAGTGGTAAATACGTGGTTATTGGCAAAGTTCGACACTCACAGCGAATGAATGAACCACCGGTGCAGCTTTGGATAATCACAACTAAAGATGGGACTGTTCTTTCTGCGCATTGTCATGGATGTATGGCGGGTTTAGGAGAGTGCTGTTCGCATATTGCCAGTATTCTTTTTTACTTAGAAGTTTCGACAAGGTTAAACGAGAAGCTCGCGTGCACCCAAGTTAAATGCTCTTGGATTTTGCCCAGTGATAACCGTCGTCAGATTTATTATCTCGTAAAACCATTTGGTTTCCACAAGAACAAATACGCTTAGCAGCCAGCAAGCCACGATTCACAAGGAACGTTAAAATAGCTTGGCAGCTTTGGATCAAGGTAAGTAGCTCGTGATGATTCATGATGAAATGAGTTGAATTACTTTTTGAATCAGCCTTTATTAAACCTTTGGTCGGATCGAAATAAGCCAATAAGAAGTAACTGAAGCTAAACATATACAACAACAGACCAATCAGATGTCTTGTGTATTAGCCAATAAGCTTATTGTTATTGTTTACTTGATCCGATGATAGCGTTGAAAAGCCTTTAGTTAAAAAATGATTATCATTACGACGTAATAGTTAGCAAACAACGACATGTCTCAGAGAATCTTAAAGTGTACAGTGTGCAGCGGCGACCATTCTATTTTTCACTGTGAGAATAAGTGTGGCGTCTGCCACGGCGACAGAAGGCAATGTTCGTGTAATGAACGCCCGCCTCAGAAAAGAAAAAAGATATCAAAGTCAACAGCCTCCAGTCAACAGCCTGCAGATACGTCGCACGACGATCTAAAGAAAAAATACGAGTTACTGCAAAAGGACTACAAAAGAGTGGGTCAGGCCTTCCAGAACCAGCAGGAACAGAACCAGGAGCTGACGGCGTTGCTAGAGGAACGCGAGAAAGAGGCTGAAGAGCTAGCCAACCTTGTGCGGAACAAGGACGAGGTCGTTAAAAACCTCGAGAGGCGCCTCGTAGACGCAAAGAAGGTCATCGCAGAACTCCGAGCGGAGGTACGACGCAGAGACCAACCCGCGCCACAAGAAGACCCACCCGCATCACAACAGCAACACCAGCAGACGGCAGACATACGGGTCAGCACCCACGGCCTGGCCAACATACACGAACGATATGACCAGGTTCTCCAGACAATGAAAGAAAACAAATGCAGCATGGCCTGTGCCTTCCGTCTTGCAGGCTGTCCTCGGAGCACACTACGAGACTTCGTGGCGATAGCAGAATTGAAAAAGGTCGCCTCGAGGGAACTGGACCTCGTCCTCCGCGACCAAGAAGTTCAATCCGTGCGAGATCTGGAGGTTGCCTGTCGCAAAAGACTTCGGCGCTACATCCCGGTCATGAGCAACATGAGGAGAGAGGGGCAGCTGTTGCCAATGAAGTTCGCGGCACGATTTTACGAGTGAAATATCTTGTATATTTCACCACGCACAAAACGGCTCCTTTAGGAGCCACCAAATCTTGAAAGTCAATTGTCAACGTATTAAACATGTTGGATGTTGTATCAAGCGAGGCACGATTCTACGAGTGAAATATCGGATCACTCAACGTTTCTGGTAAACCAGACCAAAAACTCTTGATCTAAAACGACCACGATACCTCGTTTTGCCACTCTGCGACAAACGCAAATTAAAAAATTAATAATTTAAACCCATATGCTTTTGTAACGGCAAACTTAGAATCCCTAACATTGTGTGATCGTTTCACGGACAAGCTACCGACAAGGTACCGACAGGTTACCGACACATTACCAACAGTCGGCCGACTGTCGGCCGACTGGCGGCCGACAGGTAGCCTATATTTCAGGCAAAACCTGTCGGCCGACAGACGACCAACTGTCGGCCGACAGACGAAGAATTTCACATCAGCGAAGAAAATGAAGTCTGATCTTGACAAGACTGTTAATTCTTTGAATTGTGCTGCAGATACCAAGAGTTTGAGTGCTTCCTTGGAATCAAGCGGTGCAAGTGCTTCTGCAACGCCACGCAAGCCAAAGGCCCCTCCACCTAGACCCTCTTTTAAGGAGCTTGATGCATTTTATGAATCGCTCAGTCAATGCCAAGTAAAGCCTGTTTGCTTGAGTTTGGAAAAGTCATATGCAGCGATGTTTATTTCTAAAACAAGGGGCATCAACCCTCTTTCAGATTTGTTTGATCCCAAATTCCTGCAGCTTAACTACATTGATCTTCTAAAGGAATGCTACAAAGTTGAAGTTAGTATCAGTCTTGAAGAAGTTGCCTTGATTGAAAGAGAAACCGTGGAGCAAACGAAAAGTAATGCCTTTTATCGATACCGAGCTTGTAGGATTGGTGCTTCAAAGTCTCGTGCTGCCTCTCATACAGATCCATCACAGCCATCCCAGTCTCTAATTAAATCTATTTGTTATCCACATCTTTTTTGTTTCAGCACAGCAGCAACAATCCATGGTTGTAAGCATGAGCAAACTGCAATAGAAGCATATGAAACTCATATGAAGCAGAGTCATACTAATTTTAAGGTGACAAAATGTGGAACATTTATTGATGTAGAGCATCCTTTTCTTCATGCCACCCCTGATTTTTTATGTGAATGTGATTGTTGTGGATATGGCTGTGGTGAGGTAAAGTGCCCATATTGCATTGAAGGAACTGATTTCAAGAACTATTGTGAGAAGAAGTCATCTTGTCTTCAATGGAATGGTGAGAAATTCTCCTTAAAGAAAAATCATTCGTACTACTACCAAGTCCAGCAACAACTCCACATAACCAAAAGGGCCTATTGTGATTTTGTTGTTTTTTCTATTTCAAAAAATGGTTCCAAGCTAGTTCAGGAGAGAATTTTTCCAGATTCTGAACATTTTGCTTTGCAGGTGGCAAAGCTTTCTTTGTTTTGGAGGACCTGCATATTACCTGAAGTCCTTGGCAGATGGTACACGCGAAAGATGGATTTGAAGAAAGAGCTTGGTTCTGTCTCATGTGGGGGTGAATGTTACTGCAGGAGGACCTCAAATGAACCTACTGCAACATGTTCAAATCCGGAGTGTCCCATTTCCCGATTCCATTTAGCCTGTCTCTCCATGAAAAATGTTGCAAAGACATGGTTATGTCCACATTGTAGAAAATTACCTAAGTTTGGCCATGGTAAGAAAGGGTTAAAGACACATGATAAAGTTCCTAATTTATTTGAAGAAGCTTTGTCAATGGAAAGTATCTGT
The DNA here is from genome assembly GCF_964205215.1 of Stylophora pistillata. NCBI lineage: Eukaryota > Metazoa > Cnidaria > Anthozoa > Scleractinia > Pocilloporidae > Stylophora > Stylophora pistillata. Next base: position 3,633,619 of record NC_142524.1, on the reverse strand, counting down.
GTTTGTAAAAGGAAAGCAAATTCTGATGACAAATTGCTGAAATGCCACAATGATAGTTGTTCTAATGGGAAGTTTTTTCATTTACAGTGCATGTCATATAAGCGATACCCAAATAATTATAAATCTTCTTGGGCATGTAACTTCTGCAAATTGGACAGCATTCGTTCCACTAAATCTATCAAACCTAAAGCTACAAATTCAAATCTACCTTTTTCACCTTCTGAGAGTTCTGTTCATAATGATCATGAGATTGTCTACTTTGGTACTAGAGAAACTGAGCAAGTGGATAAATACAGTATCATTTCAACACTTACAAATCACGACTTCGATGTTATAGAATCATCTACTGGCTGGTTGGAAAATACTGTCATTCAACAAGCTCATGTCCTTTTAAAGCAAGTTAACCCAGATATTCAAGGATTTCAACGTCCAAGCTTGGGTCCATGCCACAACTTTGACAAGGTTCATGGAGATTTTGTACAGATCTTGCATACTGGGGGAAACTATTGGGTGTGTGCTAGTTCAATTGGCTGTGAAAAAGGTGTTGTAAATTTGTATGACAGCCTTTTCAATGATGTTATACTTGATGATCTTGAACAACAAGTAGAGAGTCTAGTTGGAGAGGATTTCCAAGGAATCAATGTTGTACCAATACAGCAACAATCAAATGGTTCAGATTGTGGTGTATTTGCTATTGCTTTTGCAACAAGTCTTGTTTACACATTGGACCCAAATATTCCTCAACTTAATGTATCAAAGATGCGACTTCATTTGTATGCTTGCCTGAAAGCTTGTCTCATTACCCCTTTTCCCACAGTCGAAAGCACATAACATCTGATACCACATTCAGTTTAAAATTGTATTGACTAACTTAAAATAATTAAACATTCCATTCCATGAATAAAAAATGAAACAAACTTTTTGCATTATTATTACAGACTTTCATAAACTATGTTAAATTTTTGGTGGTTAAATCTGAGAACTTCCACATGGTTACTACTGGGCAACAGCATGTTGTGTAAGCAAGGATAGAATAGTGCACTATAACAGTTATATTTATTAGTCACACAGCCGTAATTCTGGTGCTTTCATTTGTTAGAAATTTGAAAAATTCACCACCAAAAATTTAATATAGTTTCATTGTTACTATTTAGGCTTTCAATCAAAAGGTACAGTAGGAGGGCATAGGTTTACTAGTGCAGAGCAAATTCTAATCATTCTGTCAACTAGAGGTACAGATTCGCCTTTTCGACAAATTAGGTAATCAGTTGGTAAAGTTTGTTGAAGAATGCTATATTTCTGTCTAAGCAAACCAATGATTCTTTCAACGTGTATTCGGACAGAAGCAATTTTTCTTGTCTGTTCCACGTCCGCAGGATCAAGTTGGTCTTTACCTTTGGTGAATGCAGGAATGTTCAATTGGGCTTGCTGAAATTGAACACTTTCATGAATGGTAAAACCCCTATCTGCAAGAACCAAATCACCTGGTATAAGTTTATCCAGTAGACCACAGTTTTCAGTTAAAAATTTATCTGAAGTTCTCCCTCCCCAAGCCTCACTAACAAAACAAATTGTACCCTGTGGTGTAATTCCAATTAATACTTTAACAGTGTTATGATGCTTGTAACTTGAAAAAGTCTGTGCTCTTGCAAGGAGATTAGTCGGTCTATCAATAAAAATTTCAAAGCAATCAATGATAACTGTGGTTTTGCGTCCGAATGAGTCCAGGAAACATCTAGGCATGGTTGCGTACAATTCGTCACGATCTGGCCATTTGACAAGAGGACCTAAGCGAACATCCATGACAGTCAGCCAAGCAGACAAAATTCGAGAAACCACTGCAGATGAAATTTTTAAACGATACGCAAGGTCAAGATGAGGAACAGCAAGTCTCAATTTTACTAAAACCATTGCAAACTCTTGAAACTTAGACAAAAGCTGAGGACGTCTGTCAACATAAGGTTCAACAAAACAGAAGACTTTTTGTAAAATTTCAAAGGAAGGTAGACCAGTGTAAAATTTTACTTTCTCGTTGTTATCAACAAAAAAAGCTTCATCAAAGTCAGAACATTGTTTATTAAGAAACAAAGACTCGGTTTGAAGCATACAATTATGCGTCTCACTTGTCTGAATGCCAACTGTTGTCGTTGAAACTGCTGTTTGTGTTACGGCATTTCTCAAGTTATCTGGCAAATTTTCAGCGAGGTCCTCGATATCGTCCATTTCAACGTCCGTAGTCGTAGACTGGAATAAATATTTAACACATACGCCAGGTTCATTCACTCTTTTTGACTTCTCTTTGGCCATTTCTTCTGTGCTCTCATGTGTACGTTTCCTTCGTTCTGCGACTCTCTTTGCTTTTTCAAGGCTTCGTTGCAGCGACGCTTCGTCTATCACAGATTTTTGATGTCCCATGTTAAGAGAAGGCACCCAGTCAACATTAAACTTATCCCACAAAGGAGCTGCTTTTCCTGAGTGAAAATGGTCTCCACACACACGATCGTTTTCAATTATTCGGTCTGTTAAATCTTGTCGACGTATGGCTGACAGCCATCTTCGCCTGCGTTCAGTTGACAAGATCTCCGTTTCCTCGCCTTGATTTTTAATAATTTTCGGTACACGACAGAATGAAAGATCTTTACGTTTAGATTTGTCGTTGGAACAGTTTATAATTAGGCAAAAAGCAGGCATTTTGCGACATACTTCAAACAAAGTAATGAAACTGTAATAGTTAAGTAAACACTTGCACGTCACCCTTTTCACTCCACCAACATGGCGGACGCTAAATTTTGGTGACGTCACAGCAGAATGTGCGAAAACACACTATTTTTTCTTTGATCTGGTGGATAAATCGTTTTTCTTGGCATGATTCACATGGTTTACTGGGAGTATTCCCTTCCTCTTCAAATGGAACGCACTACTAGCAATAACACAAAATTTCAAATATTCCCGTTCCCCTGAAGAACCGATCGAGAGAGATAGACACCCCTTCCTGAAACAAGGTAAAAACCCAAAGGGTGTACCCTTCTGAAGCAAGAAGGTCGCAAAAAGGAATTTCGTAACATTTCTTGAGTCAATATTTAGTATTGCGTTGCTCACATCCAGGTTTAATTTAGGACTCAGTTCGATTATCCATTTAGATGGCTACCTTTGGTCTCACTGAACATCGACAATTATTGCAAAAAATTTGTTGAATTTGTGGACGGCGATTGTAGAAGACAAAAGATACGAGAACAGTTTTCTCTGCGCTGATAAGATAGAGATCATTTTTACAGCCTTTGGTGTTTGTAAAGATGACCTTGACATGTGCCCTCCCAAGTTCTTCCACAAGTGCTACAAGTTGCTCTAAGAGGCACATGCCTTGCAATCAATGTGTGGCCTCAACACAAACGAACTTGAAACTATAAGATCTGTAGTTCTTTCAAAGATCATCAGAAACCTGGTAGGAAGAAAAAGAAGAGTAAACCTGGAGTAAAACTCAGAGGACTCTGCTGGACCCAAGGAACAAGTAGAAATGGTGAAAGGGATGTCTAGCACTTTAAGCTTTCAACCACCCAGCCACATTCTCATTTCCTGTGGAGGTAAAGAATCTTTTTGAACTTTTGAACTTTATTTTTTATTTAGACACGGTAAATCTATCAGATAAAATAATATTATTACAATCTATTATTACAATTACAATCTACTTTAATCTATGTAAACATGATCTAAAATTTAAAAGTGAAATAGAAAAAAAATAAAGAAATTCTGCTTTACATAGATGCCGTGTGCGTTTTGTCGATTGAGACGAAGAAATTGCGACAACCATTTCGAAAGGATTGAAGTGATTTTGCTTGCTGCATTTCAGGGGACAAGCTATTCCAGATAACCGCACCGTTATAGCTAAAGGTATTTTTCAGGAAATTGGTGTGGGCAAATGGAACAGCTAGTTTGTTTTCAGAGGTCCTTAGATTATATGGAGGATCACATTTAGTGAAAAGAGAACCAAGATAGTCGGGCGCAATACCATGTATAGATTTATAGACCATGTTGGCGACTTGTATTTGTCGCTGAGTATCTAACCGTCTCCAGTTAAGTTGCACAAAAAGAAGATCAGCGCTTGTGTCATAACTGGAGAAGGTCAGAATACGGGCAGCCTGGTTTTGTAACTTTTGGAGCTTATTCGAAAGACCCTCGTTACAATGCCCCCAGACCTCGCTGCAGTAATTAAAGTACGGTTGAACTAAGACATTGAAAACGGACTCAAGCGTGGTTCGATTAACAAAAGGCCTACAACGTTTAATTGCTCCAATGCCCGATGCGATTTTCTTGGCTATTTTTTCAATGTGCATATTCCATGAAAGGTTTTCGTCTATATGCACACCCAGAGATTTGACTGAGCTAACTTGTTTAATTATGTCACCACCTATGATTAGTTTTGGAGAAGTATCGTAGGTACCTATCCTTTGCCGCGATCCAATTAACATGAATTCAGTTTTAGATGAATTTAGAGTCAATTTGTTTGCAGTGAGCCATGTGTTAACATTGGATAGGTCGTGATTCATAACATCATTGATCATTTCTATGTTGTTACTGGCAAAGGTCAGGTGAGTATCGTCGGCATACATAAGTGCAACTGAATTAGACAGGCAATTAGAAAGATCATTTATGTATAGAACAAAAAGCAAAGGTCCTAGAATTGTTCCTTGCAGAATTCCACAAGTGAGAACTTGACTAATTGAGAGCCAACCATTTACGAAACATTGTTGATGGCGATTATCTAGGTATGAGCTAAACCATTCATAAGCGATACCGCGGATACCATATTCGAATAATTTAGACATAAGAATTGTATGGTCAACGGTATCAAAAGCCTTTTTTAGGTCGAGAAAAACAACTGCATTTATACTGCCTTTATCAATGTTGAAGGCCCAATTGTTTGTGGCCTCCAACAAGGCAGTAACAGTTGAATGGAGCGAACGAAAACCAGATTGCTGGCTGGAAATCAAATTGTTTTCAGTGAGATAACCGTAAACCTGGTCGTAAATGATACGCTCAAACACCTTAGCTACCATAGGGACGATAGAAATTGGGCGATAATTGTTTAAGTCGGAGTGATCTCCCTCTTTGAAAAGTGGAATAACCTTTGCGCATTTCCATTCCTGAGGGAAAACACCTGAACTGATGGACTGATTAAAAATAGAACACAATGGACCGGCTATCAGATCAGCGCACTCCCTAAGAAGTCGCAAAGAATCTACCAAGTTTTTGAAGATCCGAACCTCTTTACCCAAAACAGTTTGTTGAAAACATCAAGCATGAGTAGATGTGCCCAGTTTGCAAAGAGGTACGGGATCAATCAGACCAGACAATGGGATTGTCTTTGCTATGTTCCATGCAAAAGATAGTGAGCCAATTTAAAGACAGCCTTAATGAAATATAAAGAACAAGTAAACACCTTGAAAGAAACAACCTGGGGGTGAGTAACAAAAAATGTATTACACTTTTAATTAGTCTAGATGATAGAGACTAGAAATAGCACAATTTTGACTAAATAGTTCTTTACATTTCGCCTATTTCTAAGGTGAAAAGAAAGTGGTTTTCCTGTTTGGTGACTGAGTTCCTATGTAAGATATTTGGAACATATATGAGCACGATCCTTCGCAGTAAAGCACTATTTGAGCAATAGTGAAAATCAGACCTGAAAAAAATTTCAGGCCTGTACGGGATTCGAACCACTGACCTCTGCGATACTAGTGCAGCGCTCTACCAATTGAGCTAACAAGCCAACTGGGAGCAGGCCATCAAATTAATTCGATACGAATTAATTTGATGGCCTGCTCCCAGTTGGCTTGTTAGCTCAATTGGTAGAGCGCTGCACTAGTATCGCAGAGGTCAGTGGTTCGAATCCCGTACAGGCCTGAAATTTTTTTCAGGTCTGATTTTCACTATTGCTCAAATAGTGCTTTACTGCGAAGGATCGTGCTCATATACGTCTCATAACCGCAGTTCACATATGTTTCATATGTTTGTTGTTGTTTGATTTATCATCTACGGGTTTATATCGAATTAATTTGATGGCCTGCTCCCAGTTGGCTTGTTAGCTCAATTGGTAGAGCGCTGCACTAGTATCGCAGAGGTCAGTGGTTCGAATCCCGTACAGGCCTGAAATATTTTTCAGGTCTGATTTTCACTATTGCTCAAATAGTGCTTTACTGCGAAGGATCGTGCTCATATACGTCTCATAACCGCAGTTCACATATGTTTCATATGTTTGTTGATATTTGGAACAGCTGGTGCCTCAGGTCTGATCTAGACAATAATTCATGCATACTAATAACTATATGTTGAGCAATTAACTAAGAGAACTTAAATGTAGCCTGTATTGTACATTACTATTTCTGTGAAACAGGTTTTCACCATGAGAATTGTATTTGCAGGCAAGTATTTATGTCATTGGTGCAAGATAAATCCCAAAATGATGCAAGTCTCTTGCCATAAACATGGACATACTGAACTCCCAACCCTTGAAAACATTCAAGAGGATTATGAAAAGTTTATAGCAGATGGCTCTGTTACAAGTCAACAATAGTTTTATCACAAAGTGATTCATGAGAAACTGCCGGACATTGAATTGGACAAAGTAAGATAAAAGAATTTATTTACTATTCACAGGAGTTGCTGAATTTACAAAGTCTGCATTCTAGTGTAAATATCATGCCAGCCTACTTTACACTACTACAGAAGGTGATAGACAAACTCCTTAGAAATGCAAAGAAGAGGTCATTTTCTCTCAGTTTGTGTTTTCAAGTATCACAGCTGTACAATCCTCCAATTCCATCACACATGATTCAAACCTATCTTAATTTTTTAGTGAAGGAAGCTATGATTCTGTGTTATAGTTTATTGATTTAAAATATTTCACTAGCACAAATCAATTTAACAACCCATCAAATTATAGCTACTGAACAGTACGTAAAGTAGTTCATATTTCAATAGTACTATCTCAACATTATAGGAAAAGCTTGCAGATGAACAAATGGAATTGGTTGCCTTTGAGAAAGCCAATGGACCACTACCAATTCATTTGAATGAGGTTCTTAAGAAAATGAATGTGGAGAGACAAGCTTACATGGAAAATCATTCATTTGTAACCATGTATACACTTGCTGCAACGTAACATAACTTCTACCCTTAAATAGCTCATTGATGACAAGACTGATAAGCTAGGTAAGTGAAAGAATAACTGCCTTTCATGGAAAACATGAATACAATAATAGGATCATGTCTCACTGTTCCCCCTTTTCTTGTGTTCTTGTGGCAGAGGAAGACATCACAAATTTCTTGAGTTCATTAGGGAAAAAATTCCCAGAGATGATGATCACACCAAAGCTATATATGCTACAAGAACATGTGTGCCCTTTCCTTCGACAATGTCACATGGGTCTTGGATTCTATTGTGAACAAGGAATTGAAGGAATACACTCCGAATTAAAAAACCAGTCTCAGCATTTTGACGATGTGAAGAAATAGGACACGAGATTACGTCAAATCCAGAATTAGCAGGGAAAGCTCCCAAACCTAAAGAGAGAAATTTAAAACGAAGAGCGAATGAGTAAAACGCTTCCCTTTACAGTGGCAATGTATTGGTTCGTTGACTAAGAACGTGTACTATATATGTAGATCTAGTGTAATTTATTTACTAAGTTCTCTATTGGACGAATAAAAGTGTGACCGCACTCTTTGGAACCAAAACTAGACTTTCTGCTCGAAATTCAGTGCCTCCGAAATTCAAAATGGAGTCGCATAATGGCCGATCTTGACATATTAAAAGCGCCTTGAATGGACTTTAAAACAATCCGGATTAAAACACTTACCTCCGTCAATTGTTTAGTAAGGTTTCACGTCTTCTCTTGTGACTCTCGCTTTGCTGGAAAAAATTCGGGCCTTTCCCAAATCAAAATCAAAGTTTTCAGTCGATTTTATAGGGTGTGCTTGTTGGGCTCCACTATAGCAACACGTTTTCGTCGAACACAGGCAAAATTTAACCGATTTTACCCAAATTTTCGACAGCAAGTGCCTCGTCCATGTGCATGCATCCGCCATGCTAAATTTCACTCGCATACATTACAAATACAGCAAGATTTCATTGGCTAAACTAGACCTTAGCCCGAGTGGTTGCCATGGACGCCAGATTTATGCAAATGCATAATTTGGTATTAACCAGGGAAGTATTAATTAACTCGATGTTTCTTGTAGAACGCATGCGCGAACTAAATTTCCACCGCGAAACAGCCGTGTTGATGACCCTTTTGTCCGAAAGTAAACGGGGACTACGTCCTAAAACTGATTTAGTGCTCATAAATTAATATATCGTTTGAGATGCGCTATAAAGCATGGTTGGAATTCAGTAGGAGTCTCGTATTGTTCGTTTTCCTGCATGATGTTGTTGTTGTCAGAAAACACTGGTAAGGTTGGAAAATCAGATGCACAAGATTATCGATGTTTGTACGTTAGCTAAACTGGGTAATGTAATAAGCGTATTGCAAAACGCATAAACCTACTAACTCCCAGTGAGTGATAGAAAGGAATTTCTCATTACAGTCAAACTAAATGAAGCGTACGCCTCAACATTACATTAATGAATTGATCATTTGGATATTGAACCCGCCAGTCGTTTCAAGAATGCAATAATGAATTGATTATTTGATTATGAACCCGCTAGCCGTTTCACGAATGCAATAATGGATTGATTATTTGAATATTGAACCCGATAGCCGCATCCGCTTTGAAAAGGCGTGGATCATTGTTCAAATTAGAAGTTCATTTCTGGAGTCCAATAAGATTGTTCTATTATCACGAGGTCAGCGGTATCACGTTGCACGTTTTTCAAGATGGCGGACAATTACAGTGACTATTTGTTGATCAAGTGAAATAGAAAGAACCTCTGATATCATCATAGGACCTTTACAAATAAAGTTTTGATAAGAAGCAATGTGCGAGTTTTTTAAACACCCAAAAAAGGCACGAAAAGCAGAAAAATTTTGGCAGCTTTTTGGCAACTTTTTGGAAATTCAGCAACTTTTCGTCAACTTTTTGGCAACTTTCAGACACTTTTATCGGCAACTTTTTTGGGATTCATTAGAAGCGGTCTTTCCTTACACTTAAGTACCATGGAAAGCCGGAAAACTTTTGAACAAAAGCTCATCTTTCAAACCGGCAGTCTGAATCTCACAGGTGTCAACCAACGCTTTTCATTCCACTAACTTATTCATGTTTTTCTCGTTGCCATGTTCCTACCAATCACGTAGCTCCTTTTTCTGCCTTTAAAAGTACACACAACCCACTATTCCCCTATTCGCTCCGACGAAGGGGCTAACGCTCGAAACGTCAGCTTTTATAATCGTAATGATGGCCAATTTACCATTTCAACTTTGTTGATATATTCAAATTATGTCTAATAAGTAGGCTTAGCCACAAGTTGCCGATGAATCCCAAAAAAGTTAAATATATCTGGCAGAGCGAAGAATGCGACTCGGGCAGGAATACAAACCATGAGCCTTATTAAGGGGAATAGAGAGTATCTCCCTCTCAATCTCAGTTGGTGCAACTGGATAAAAAAAGAACGACTTCTCGTAATTTCGACTTAGGTATCCACTAAAATGTCGATAAGATGGTGGTAAATTGAACGTAAGTCTGTGTCCCGCCGAAGAAAAATGTTTATTAAAAATATTAGTGATTACCACGGGGTCATATGTTAGATTACCTTTTATTGGGCACCTAACAGAGGAAAAGCCTCTAGACTTTTCCTTTCCACGGTTAATTAAGTCATTAATACCGGCCCAAGTTTGTTTCGTATTGTATAAGTTATCAGCGAAATATTTATGAAAGTATATCTTTTTTGACTGGCGTGAAATATTTAGAATCTTATTCCTATAGATTCTTCTCTTCCCCTTTGTCTCAGAAAGAACTTGTTTAGAAGGAGTCCTCGCTGATTCTAGTTCGAATACCTTGGATTGGCATCTTTTGACCTAATTGAAAAAACAGTTGTGTATAATTAACTTGATAGTGATGCATAATTATGAAGATTTTTAATGTTCTCTCTTTGGAGATAAAAATCTGAAAGTACCAATTTACAATAAAGCACTTTTATCCTACACCTTAACACAGAATGATACACAACGCAAAGAGTTTACTGGTAGGAAGTAAACTGCTCTCGACTGCATGGGATTTCATTGTAGCATGACTGACATATGGCATACCGATGAACATTGTGCCTGGCCAGGAGATCTAAGCTTCCCTTGCGTAAACAGTCATCATAAAAAGCCCTAGAATTGCAATCTCGAAAATAACGTGCTTATTCGGCGGCACTCTCTAGTACATCACTTACCCTCTTGCTCACACAGTCAACTTTTCTTTTTTCTTCTTATATAAATATATAAATAAATAAGTAAATAAATGACAATTAATATAGCGCCCTATTCAAAAGCTCTAAGGCGCTTCACAATCGAGATAAAAAGTAAAATAATAATCGAACATAATCATTCATTAAAATAACGCTTAAATAGATAAGTTTTAAGATTACGCTTAAAGTGTTAAGATCTATACTACATTTTATGGTTTCACAGGGTAAGAAAAAAATTTTGAAATCCACTTGTCCAATGGACAAGTGAGGTTCTGGTTTTACTTGTCCAAACCCCAAGTCTAGTTGTCCTTGGATGTAGAGTAAAATCCAAGCTCTGATGCATGATAATGGTTGAGGAATAAACCTTTCTACTAAGGAACTACAACTACACTTGAAGTGTCAATAAAGTACTCATAATGCATACAAGTAATGGTATACTTATTTACAGTGTTGTTTCTTGAGTCTTTTAATATGTGTAAGTCACTACTCTGAATCGCTGTCAGAGCTGTCTATTTGAGGTAACTCAGGCAAAGGAGGCAAGAGAGGAGGAGTTTTGAAGGGCCCACTGACAGATGGGCCATCTGTGGGGACAACCACTGCTGCCTCATGGCCTCTTTTCATCGCATGCCTTTTTGTCTTGGCACCAAGAAGCCACGCTTCAATTGCTGGGTTAGGGTCAAAGTCGTTTATTTCACAGTCCATTCCTTTGATCCTCAGCAGATCTGACAAGGTTCT
>NC_142524.1:3315000-3335000 GCF_964205215.1 Stylophora pistillata | reverse complement strand
ATCCCATGCGAGGCGCAACCCGAAATCTAAAACGGAAAAATATATATCCGATAAAAAACTAAAATTTAATTTAAATAATTTAACTATGATTAAATTTAGATAGTGTACAGTGCAGTGCAAATAAAATCAGTCAGATAGAAATTAAGAGCGATGGATGGCAAGGGCAGTTACGGGAGAGAAACCAGGTGCAGGGCATCTCAATATTATAAGTAGGGTCCAGTAAAGTAAAATAAGTGGCGCGCAGAAAATATTTAAAAATACTTAGACTCGAAACATTGTCATGAGAGGCGAGATTACAGATAATGTTCTAGGGTTTAACAATTCTATTAAAAAAGGAAGCCTGAAAAGTTGCAGTTTTACAGTAAGCAGGTTTTAGTACGAGAGTAGGGTTCTTAGAGCGAGATCGGTCATGTGTGACAAAAGTAACATGCCTATCAATATTTAAGTCGGTATGTCCAGAAATGCATTTATAGAGAAAAGTATAACGAACAGAAGTATCGTTCGTTATACCGAGGACTTCGTTATATAGAGGTTCGTTAAATCGAGGTTCCACTGTATACTTGTAACATGTTATGCCCAGTGGGGAGTAAATGGTAATGACATTGCAATTGAGTCTTTTCTACCAAAGTGAAAACAAATCAGTCGTGCATTGGTGATGATTATTCTGTATTGTTGGATGGCAACTATCATCCTGGATCTCTCCATCAATTTTTGAAAGCTTTCGAGCAATATTAACGAGGTGGGTTCCAAAAACCTGGAGAATTTCCAAAGTTCCTTCAGTCGATTTTTTCTTTTATTACACCATTTTGAAATCACTGGCGGTCCCTGTAATCTGATTGGCTCTAATTGGTGCGATTTAATCACACTATTTTTTGCTCTAAATCGCATCATTTTACGCTTGACTGAGTTTTTGACACATAACATCAAAGTCTTTGTTTAAAATAAGTTGTAAAAGCGTTTCCGGTTCCACTTTTTATTTAAAAACCGGCTCAGTACTGCATCAATAAAATATTTGAATTGACCAAGTCCTGTATTTGGGCGATTTCAAAATGGATGTAATAGAGTGGTAATTGAACCTCGTGTCATGCAATTTTGGTCTGAAATCATAATTGTGATTTCAAATCGAACTCGCGCTGAGCGCTTGTTCTATTTTGAAATCACGCGTATGATTTCAGCCCAAATTGCACTCCACTCAGTTCAATTACCATTATTTATAATGCGTGTTTTGGTTGAGAAAAAGAAAACAAGAAAACAATTATAGTTAATAATTCGGTGTAACGGTTATGGAAAAAAAAAAATAGAACCATGATTAATGTCCATATGTCCTTTCGAATGACTTTTGGTTAACATTTTCGTGCTCCTTTACCCTTGAACTGAGTAAAGTACAGTCTTGCTGACAAATGATGATCATTGAGCGAAAAAAGAAACCTTAATGTGCAGTTAAAAGCCTAATATTAGGCGAACTGCTATACAGTGCCAAGAAAAATTATGTCATATAATATATATTATAGTTGACGGTCCAATGGTAGGGGGGCTTTCCACTCACGAAACATCTAAAACTGGGAATCACAAACCTTTCCCAACACGAGTAACAAAATTGTAAGATAAACAGCAGCGGTACAGGTATAAACATTGCGTACAGCAAAGAGAAGAAAACATTGAACCGAGCCAATTACACAATTTTTATGTATTTCTCTTTACACCTTTTAAACCTAAGACGAAGACAATAATCGAGATTATAAACCAAGACCTCCACAGTGCAAAAGAACTGGTAGACAGGGAAGACGAGGGACTTGTCTACAACATTCTTGGCTATGCTTATCAAAAGCTGGATGCTTTCAGTCAAGCCATAGAGTGCCATGAACAAGAACTTAGTATTGCTAAAGAACTGGCAAACAGGGTAACCGAGCTAAGGGCCTACAATAATCTTGGCTCGGCCTATCGCAAACTGGGTGATTTCAATAAAACCATAGAGTACTGCAGACAGCATCTTAGTATTGCTGAAGAACTGGGAGACAGAGTAGCCGAGGAATGGGCCTACAATCATCTTGGCTTGGCTTATTTCAACCTGGGTGCTTTCAATCAAGCCATAGAGTACCACAGACAACATCTTAGTATTGCTAAAGAGCTGGGAGACAGGGCAGAGGAGGGAATGGCCTACAACAATCTCGGCGAGGCTTATCACGAACTGGGTCATTTCAATCAAGCCATAGAGTACCAAAGACACCATCTTTGTATTGCTAAAGAACTGGGAGACAGGGCAGACGAGGGAAGGGCCTACAATCTTCTTGGGTGGGCTTATTTCAAACTGGGTGCTTTCCATCAAGCTATTGAGTACAGCAAACAAAAACTTAGTATTGCTAAAGAGCTGGGAGACAGGGCAGAGGAGGGAATTGCCTACCACAATCTCGGCCGGGCTTATCACGAACTGGGTGATTTCAATCAAGCTATAGAGTACCACAGACAACAACTTAGTATTGCTAAAGAACTGGGAGACAGGGCAGGCGAGGAAACGGCCTACAATAATCTTGGCGGGGGTTATTACAAACTGGGTAATTCAAATCAAGCCATAGAGTACTTCAGACAAGGTCTTAGTATTGCTCAAGAACTGGGAGACAAGGCAAGTGAGGGAAGTTTTAGCCATTACCTCAGTATGGCTTATTACGAACTGGGTGATTTCAATCAAGCCGTGCAGTACGCCGTGCAACAACTTAGTATTTCCAAAGAACTGGGAGAAAAGCCAGGCGAACAATCGGCCTATAGGCACCTTGGCCTGGCTTATTTCGAACAGAGTGATTTCAACCAAACTATAGAGAGCCACAGGCAACAACTGAGTATTGCTGAAGAACTGGGAAACAGGGCAGCTGAGGTCTACTTTTATCTCGGCTGTGCTTATTGCGAGCTAGGTGATTGCAATCAAGCGATCAGGTACGCCGAACAATGTCTAAGTGTTGCTGGAAAACTGTCAGAAAGGTCACCGGTCTTAAGAGTCCTTGGTCTTAGCTATATGAAAATGGGTAAATTTTTTAAAGCCGTGGAGTCTTTCCAAGAATTTCTTGATATCGCTAAACACAAAGGGAACAGGGAAGAAGAAGCTGACGCCTACTCCCTCATTGGAACTGTTTGTGCTGAACGGGATGATTTTAACCAGGCAACAGAGTATCTTGAGAAAGCACTTACCATTGCCAAAGACCTGAGAAACCAGGCCATCGAGACACAGGCCTATGAGGGTCTTGCGGTTGTTTTCAGAAGAAAAGGTGACTTTGAACGAGCCATCGAGTATCTTAAGAAATGTCTTGCCATTGGCCAGGAAAGGGGGAAGAAATTAAACGTAGGAGCTTCATTAAACAATATGGGTTTTATTTATGAAAGCTCTGGAGAACTGCATAAAGCGGTTGATTATTATCAACGTAGTATTAAACTTTACGATGAGTTGAGAGTTCTGCAAGCTGAGGATGCGTTGAAAATAACCTTCCGTGGTGCACGTCAAGTGACTTATCATTCACTCTGGAGAACTTTGCTAAAGCTGTCAAAAATCGACGAGGCATTGTGTGCTGCTGACCAAGGACGAGCCCAAGCCTTAGTAGACCTCATCAAAGTGCGTTACGGCTCAGAAATGTTAGCTTCTGGAACAGTTGAGGCTAAATCATGGATCTCTGAAATGACCAGTGATGTATCTGGTCAGAAGCTCTTTATTGCACTGGAAGGAAACACAGTTAATCTGTGGGTAATAGGCAAAGACAGTAATATAAAGTTTGTACAGAAAGAAGTGAGATATCTCCTTGGAGATGCGACCGCTTATTTGAAGATTTTAAGAAAGAAGGCTTATGAAGAAGTACGACGACGATTCCGGGTAATCTGTGAAAACCGCACATTAGATGAGACCAGAACCGAAGAAGAATTGCCACCCGCCGAGAAAAGAGGTGAAGAAAAAGACAACCCATCACAGTCTGACGAAAACCCCTTACGTGTCTTGCATGAGTGCATCATAAGTCCCATTACAAATTTCATCGAAGATGGCGAGTTGGTTATTGTTCCCGATGGTCCACTGTGGCTCGCCCCTTTTGCTGCATTTCTGGATTCCGAGTCAAAGTACCTCCGTGAATCCATTAGGATAAGGTTTCTACCATCACTGATGTGCATGAAACTGATCGACGCCTCTCCGGAAGATTATCACAACAAGAGTGGGGCGCTGCTCGTTGGGGATCCATGTATGAAAGAATTTACCACCTTGCTCGGGAAGAATAGATTTTCTTCCTTGCCATCCGCTAAAAAGGAAGTGGAGATGATCGGAGAAATGCTCGGTATTCAGCCACTCACCGGAAAAGATGCAACCAAGCCTGAGGTGCTAAAGAGAATCGGCTTGGTTGCTGTGGTGCACATTGCTGCTCACGGAGATATCAAGACTGGGGAAATTGCTTTGGCTCCAAATCCAGTACGAAAATACAGAACACCAGAAGAACAAGATTACATGTTAACTATTTCCGATGTAAAGGCGGCGAAGTTGCGTGCAAAACTTGTTGTGTTAAGTTGTTGTCACAGTGCACAGGGTGAGGTGTCAAGTGAGGGTGTGGTCGGCATTGCACGAGCTTTCCTCGGTGCTGGTGCTCGTTCTGTTCTGGTCGCACTCTGGGCAATTGATGACGAAGCCACCATGGAGTTTATGAGAAACTTCTACAAACATCTAAGGGATGGAAACAGCGCCAGTGAGTCACTTAACGGGGCGATGAAATGTCTGCGCGAATCAGAAAAGTTCCATGCACCGCGATTCTGGGCTCCATTTATGCTCATCGGTGATGACGTCACGATAGATATTGGAGAAATCAATAAAGAATTGTGAGTGCCAATTTAAAAATGACTTCAATAACTACACATTCACATGTAAAATACCTTTTAATTAGCAAACTGTTCAAGAGGGTAGATTAGATCCCTTTCTTAAGAATGGTAGAGGTTCACACATTACGGCACTTATTATTTGGTGTAGAAGACACAGTTGACGAAAAACATTAGGGTACATGCAAAAGAACGAGAAAAACCACGGAAACAAGAGGTCAATGAGGCGGTGTATTATTGGCGATTTCGTCTTAGGTCTTCTACACTAGGGAGCCGGCATTTTAAATTAACCTAAATTTAAATTCCTCGAGTTATCGATCAGATCTGCTTTGCTAGTCTTTAAAAAAGTCATTGTGCCCTTTCAGCGTATAAACAAGGCTTACGAAACAAGAGAGCCAGCGTTTACTTCCTACGTGTTTTCAAGTGACTTGTTCAGCTCGATTACTGTAATTTCCCTTTAATTTCAGGTCTCAAGAAGAACAGCTATCACCAGCGGAAGTCAAGGCTCAAGATGAATTTGAACAGGTGCCACAAAATGAACTTCAAAGCGACTGATGATGATTTTAAATACGATAAGAGTAAGTTTCTCGCATCGAGGGAACTGAGAGTTTGATTAAAAACTGTGAACTTTACATATGGATAAGTTAACAGGGTCATATTCCTTAAGTTTTAATGATGTGAAAGTAAAAACGAAAGCCTGATTCAAGTTTCCAGTTGCAAACTCAGTCATCAGAAAGCCAGCGTGTACTTCATACGTGTTTTCAAGTGACTCGTTCAGCTCAATGACTGCAATGTCCCTTTAATTTCAGATCTCAAGAAGAACAGGTATCACCAACGGAAGTCAAGGCTCAAGATGGAACTTGAACAGGTGGTGGCACTGATAAAATGAATACGCCGACGTCCAAGCGACTGGTTAAAAATTTAAATACGATAAGAGGAGGTTCTCGCATCGAGGGATCCGAGAGTTTAAAATCTATGAACTTCACACGTGGATAAGTTAACAAGGTCATATTCTTCAAATTTTAATGAAGTGAACATAGAAACGAAAGCCCAATTCAAGTTTCCAGTTGCAAACTCAGTCATCAGCTTTTTTTGCCTTTTTCCTTTTTATTTTTAGGAAATCGGAGCATATCAGATATTATATACGAGTTTATAGCCAATTTAATTGATACTTTTTAATCTTTTAATGGAAATTGTCTCCTGTTGCTTAACTCGCAATAATCACGCACACCAATTGTTAACTACCTCCAACCACACAAGTTGTGATGATGAGGATGGCGGCTCATTTCTTAGCGATTTTCTGAGTATGGTTCTGCTTTAACCTCAGGTGTTAAATACATGTACATATTTCAAAGTTTCAATCTGAGAAAATTTCTGAGTAGGGCAAAACAAAATTAGATATCATTGATAATAAAGCAAAAGTTTCTGAAATTTTCAACCTTTTACTTTTGATTTTTTCCCTTGTGGGAAAAGTGTGATTGGTTGCATAGCAACAGTTTTCAAAAAAACAATTTTTTCTTCTAGATACACATATTTTACACTAACTGTTTAAATTTCCTCTTCGAAACTATTGAGACTATCTAAACAAGGAGAGGTGTGGTTTCATGTGGCTGCTATGAATTAGCCAAATAAAGTTTAACTCATATTGAAGCAGTTATAGTTGAAACACAATTTTTTTTAATGGTAAACTTATTTGTTTTATATTCATATAGAAAGCTTGGCAGATTGAAGTGAAGTAATTTTTTTTCTATCACTAATCTTTAAAAGCATTATACCAGTATGCTAATAATAAGAATTGTATAATAAATTTGACAGAGACTTCCTGAGCACATGAGGCTGTCAGTATAGTGGTGTAATTAGTCTTCATCTTTGGTACACCTAACATCTCTATGCACCCTTTACACTCAAAGATCAGTATGCATATCCTCCATACTGTTCTCTATACATTTCTTTAGGCGCTGGCGAGGAGAATTTGCATAACAATCAAGAGCTGATTTAGATGGTGATCACTCTCTTTATTCTCATGACTTTAACATGTGATTCAGGCGTAATACTGTAAGGAGAAATGAGATGCTGGTCACTCTTAAGGGAGGGGGAGAAATGGGTTAACTGAACTCCACAGAACAAGCTCCATGAGGATCATTTTAATTTTAGTCATTTCAAGAGATTTGAAAGTCTGAACAACACTTGATTTTTTCAACATGAGAATACCAAAAATTAACAATTCTCACAAAGTATCTCTGAACAAAACATGATTTTTATGTCTTTCAACAATGTGGCCTCTCCCCTCCCCCTTTGCATCTGATTTGATCAATTTTTACCCAGTGATTTGCCAGCAAAATGGTTATGTCGGTGACCATATTCTACCATGACAATCAGGTGTGTTGTATTTGACGTCCCACATCCAAGGAGATTCTGTTTTAAGAAACACAAACATTTAATATGTAGTAACTTACAAGACTCTTGTGGATGAACCGCTGATTTTAAGTACCTCAAACTACACAAAAATGGAAGAAACCATACTCATGGCTTTCTGCAAACCCAATTTTCAAGGAAACTGCTGATTGTTGAAGCAAATTGAATTAACTTATTATTTGGTACTACTGCTGTAGGTGATTGAAAATGGTTTATATTCTTCTTCAACATCAATATTCTTCTTCAATCATCAAGGGGACTGGTCATACTTTATTCCCTGTGGGGAAGAGGGGGGGGGGGTTCCAAGGAGTTTGGATGTGTCACAATTATATTTACCTGATCCCCCTCTAAGGTTCTGTATTATTCGAATGATCCCCTCATCAGGAGTCAATTTCTTTTATTGTCTGCCATTTGTGCTGAGTTACCAATGACTGATCCCACTCCATTCCCCCCTGAAAATCACATGATTGCCCAAAAAAATCCTCTGCCCCCTCCCCTGGTGAGAAATAATGACTGGTATCTTACATATGATTAGTGTAAATTTCTAAAAGGACATGCATTACCCACGCTAAAAATTAAAAAGTAAATCTCGAGTCGATATAGCAACAAATTTTACTTTGAGAAAAAATGTAATTGAAATGTCACAACATGCCAATTTCTTCTTTTATTAAGGTGTCCCTGAGTTGACATTCTTCGTAATGAAAAGAGAATACCTTTATGATGCAGTGCCTGAAAACATGCAAGAAATCTTACCATCTTTAGTGTATGGTGAAGGCGGGACATCATATGGAAGCTGTACACTGTAATTCAACGAATTTGAATTTTCATAACTTTCTTCTTTTCCTTTCACATGAAAGTATTTGCTGTCGGGATCCTGTTGATAGAAGTCTGGTTCATTACTGAAAGGCATATTTAATTTCAGGTAAAAAAGGGAACAGCAAAGGAAAATATTTTCTTTATCCTCTCCAACTGAAATGCAGGGGACCTAATTGACCAAACAAAATACCTGATCTTTGGGGAGAAATAACACTCCAATCTCATAGGAACGGATCATCAGTTGTTGACCATTTTTCTCAAGGGTGCCCCAGGCTGCTTTGGACAAATTTGCACTGAAAAATTATAATGAAATGTAAATAAGGGAAAAACGAATTCTAAAAAGCTTACATAAAATTCACAACCATGTTTACATGTTTTAAAAACCCCCCTGCTTCCATTGTTGAAAGATTGCCTCTTTGACACTAAAGAATTAATTAAAGTTTTGTTTTGATCAGTCAGAAACAGCCTGATCCAAAAGACTATGAACACCTCAAAGGTAAACCCAAGAGGTTCTGAAAGGAAAGCCAATGATCTTTGGACTCTTGCTTTCATATCAGTTAGAAAAAAAAATTAATGCAATTACCTGAGGAGATTCCTTAATCATCTGTCAAATAACCTTTAAACAGCACCAAACATAATAATGCATAAGGCCCAACTTCACCACTTGTTTTATTCCCATATAATTATCCAGAATTTCTACACCAGCATAAATTCCAGAGAGGATTCAGTTTTTATCACCTTGTCATAAGAAACCAGCTCAGTTGCCTCGAATCTGGGGATGTCCTGGTGTACGTTTTAATGTGAGGAGAGGCGCGACTTCTACCACAGGAAAGAGACTTCCACGAGCTTAAGAAACGGGAAAAATGCAAAATGCACCAGATTGCCAATTGAAAGCAATGTGGAAAGGGGGAACAAAATACAGCTACCTAGTTGTAATTTCCTATGAAACTATGACATTGGTGAAACAGAGATGGGATGTAATATTCTTTCATACATTTTTAAACTGATGCTCAAGTTTGGCCCAAATCAATAAAGAAGCAGAAAAAAATTAATAGCCATTTTTGGGTCTTTTCCTGCCTAGGCTCCCTGACAAGACAAGTTAATCTCCCTCCATAGAAATGTATTCTGATGAAGTGCCACCCACCAAATTAAAGACTTTCTAAGGTTTACAGATTTTCCTAAAATTCAGGAAGGGTGGTGGAGAGCACGATTGCAATGCCCCTCTAATGGATTTTATGCCACGTAAACTGGGCAAAGCTAACTGGGTGTATGAAAACCCATTTAATCCAGAAACAAATTAAGGATGACTTACCAAAAGAAATTTGGAAGATAAGGCTGTTTTAAAGCTGTCTTGGAGCTGTATGGTATTGAGCCACCAGCTAGAGAGGAGGAGAATAATCAGACATCACTGACTTAGAAATGAACTTGAACCACTAAAAGTATGCCATTAAATGCAGGGACCACCCAATTGCAGGGTCAGCAACCAAGGTCAACACCCTGACCACCAATCTGCTTCCACAATTTAATTTTAGTGATAAAAAATACCTGGGTAACCTTCCAAACTGTGCCGTACGTTGTCCACTGTGGGAAATACCTACAAATTGAAAACACAAACTATTTGTAATATATCGATGAGAAAAAAAAATTGCAAATCATTGTTGAGCTAATCATCCCTATCGGGATTGAAATTGCAAATCAGTGTTGAGCTAATCATCCCTATCGGAGATAGATACTCAAACTGACCAGATGCAGAGGGGGACTGGACATCATGTTACCAGCACAGGTGGACAAGCTTTGTAACCACTCAGAACACAGCCAACGGTCCTTGTCATTCCCAAGGGAACCTATGCTAGAAAACTGACCAATCACAGGCCACTTGGAACTGATGTCATCTGAGCTAGGTCCATGCTGGTGAAGAACCTAAATTTCAAAGAGGACATGATGTTATTCTCAAGGTATAGTTTGATTACTTAGCATTTTTTCAATGGCACTCAATGAACATTTAATGCTTTTCTGGACTTGCTACTACCTTTAGTTATCTTACTAGAAAGTGATGAATACCAATTTATTTATCCCCTAACAATTCTTGTCTAGACTTCTTAATGCATCCCAAAAATGCATGATTACCTTACGGAGTTTAAGATGGCCCCACTTGGTTTTATTGACTCCAGTGTGTCTCCCAGGAACAGAAGCTATCAAGCGAACCCTAAAATTAAGCAAATACACTACGTTGATACCAACAGAGCACACTTCTATTGAGCGTCTTAAAACCATAACAAAAGCATGACAATAACAATAACATTTATTATTAACATTTATTAACATTTATTACAACAGCAATTAGGACATAGTTAGGAAAATATTATAGGGTGACAAGGACAACTCAGTAACTGCTGCATTATGAAAAAACAAGTAATCAAATAAGTAGAGAAAGTTAATGTACAATGTACCTTGCAGATGCCATATCATGTTCCCGAACATTTTTCTTCCAGTCATCTAGTGCACTACCCCCGTATGCTGCCAAATATTCCTGAAACAGTTTTTATTTTAGACTATATACTCATATTCGGGTATTTTTCTTGTACAGTGCATCTCTTCAGTAGAGGATTGCAAAGGGATTATAAGCTCAAAATTAGAAAGTGAAATGTGAATTTGACAGAAAGGCAAGGTAAGGTGAGACTTAAAGTTATCTCCACTAAATTGTGCTGTGAGAGATACTTTTCAAAGGACAAGCGACCAGTAAGTTTCTGTACAATTTACGCATGAAATGGGATCAAGAGCCCTCTTCTGTTACCCTCTTCAGTTAGGTATTAGAAATTTGGAATGCTTTATGGCTTGGTTTTCAGAAGAAATTTGATCTCTCTGGGCAAATACCCCTGATTTGTCACTTCCTTTTCCTTGTTAAGAATAAATATGTCTAAAATTCTCCCAAGCCAAATAAATGCAAACTGGTATTAAATTGACCAGCTGTATAATTTTAACCAGCCCTGTACTTGTCCTAAAAATTCCACTTTTCCTTGACAAAAAATACAATTTTCTGATCATCCCTTGACCATAAAGAGTTAATCTTCCATTGACCTTTCCTGATATGAGCTAAAATTAAAAGGTGTCCCAAATTCCCTCTCTACCTGACTATAACGGAGCAAAAACCTAGAGGTAGGCTAAGCGTAAATTGCAGTTTCTATAAATTAAATGAAAAATGCTCAGACACATGATCTGATCTGACAAGCAGTTCCTTCATGATCAAAAATCAAATCTATGTGTTAAATTATCATTAACCTTAGTTTGGTAATTCCTTACCAATAAATCTTCTTTAAAATTAGTTGGCGAAGAGTTTGTAGAATCTTCACCAGTTAACTTGGATAGTTTAGGAAACACTGGACTCATCCAAACCCTGAAAAAGAAACAATGCAGCTGGGGTCATTGCGCAGGAAAAGAGGGAGATGAACTTGTAGGGGAAAATTTTTTCAACAGGCAAGTGAATGCAGGTATTGTACCATACTTTACACCTAAAAAAGTATCTCTTTTTTAATAAGGATTTAACTGAGCATGATATTTATCAATTTTATCTCTAAATGCATTCATTTTCACTTACATTTTCAAGTTCTTAATCCTTTCACTCCCAAAATCTCATTTTAGAACACACACACACACACACACACAAAAAAACAAAACAAAACAAAACTGGTGATAGGAAGACTGAAAGACTGACTACCTACTAGAATGCAATGACAGAAAGTCTTCTTTTTATTTACAGTATGCTAGTCATTTGATGTTATAATCAAGTGGAATGCAGTTTTAGTATTAAAATAAATTAAGAACATATATTAACTTTGATTTACCCTTGTGTTTTCTGGTCCCAATCCATGGCAATGAGATTTGCTGTGGTGATCACAACTCTCAAGCCTTCTTTGTACAACAGCAGCATCATTTTGCTGAAAAAAAACAACCCGATGAATATAATTTTTAAAAGCCTGTGAATACAAATCTATTATGATAACATAATTAAGAGCTAGCAGCTCTTAATTTACCATTAAAAATATTTCTATTTTTAAATCCAAGCTAAAAACTTTTTAAAAAGATTTTGATTAATTTTAAACTTTGATATTTCAATCAATTATCGATTTTAAGATTTTGACTCTTTTTACATTTATTTATAAACACATTTTATTTTATTTATTTATTATAATTATTATTATTACCATTATTATTTTATCAATTAAGGTAATTAGTTAAATTAATTTAATTAGTTAGTTAATGAGGGTCCCATTGAAAACCGCCATGGCGAGTTGGGCTCACTCGTTAAATATTATTATTATTATTATTATTATTATTATTATTATTATTAATTTTGGTCTATACTGCAGTGTACAGGAATGTGTAAACATTTGTCGTTTTCCCTTAGTTAATTCCAGGTGTAAACTTTCATACAGTTGATTAAATGGAAGTGAAGTACTAAAATAATTATTTGTGCCAGTGACATCATGTGACTTGAGTTCTAGTGCTCTTTAGTTTTCACCTTTGCTCAAGGTTTTTTGGGAACTTGCCCGAAAACAGTGAAAAGCTTGTAACTCAACAGACAGAAAGTAAAGATCAACCAGTACAGTCATTGTTCTTTTCACAAGCATTTTTTTTTCAGTTAAAAGGGTAATATACAATCATCTTTTTGTTGTATCTCAGAAGTCTTTAAAAAAACTCAAGTTTTGAAGTTCAACTGGATTCCCATAATTTGTAATTTGGTTGGTGCAAAATAAAGATGGTATCCTTTTTCATGAATGTATCATCACAAGACTAACCTATGATGTGTTCCAAATGCCTCCAGCCTGGCCTGTCAAAAAAAAGACAAATTATCATTATTACAACATAATTAAACTTCACCATTGAATTATTTAATTTCTATTAATTACATATAGTGGCCAACTGACTGACTAATAAATATAAAAATTATAATATTCTTTTAATGATTGATATGATTAGATGGAGGATTACTTGCAGATTTATTGGCTTGGTTAGAAAGAGTCAGAATCTAAATGCCTCAATGCTATCCTCTGGTCGATATCCCTTGTCTGGGGACCCCAAATTTGGTAGATACCCAAAATTTTACAAACAACAAACTTACAGCAAATAGTTTAATGTTAGGATATGGTGATGCTTCTTGGTGAAGTTCAGCCTTTGCCTCTCTCTGATTTCCATGCACAATCAGTAAAGGTTTGGACCTGAAAATTGTCAATTCAGTTGTGAACAAATCTCTTTTTGTGAATTTTTTGCAACCCAATAACACATAAAACCCAAAAACATTCCATGTTAAGTCATCAACTATTAGTAAGCGATGACTGTAGCTTAGACATGCTTGTGAATACTGAGCTGGTGATAAAAATCCTTTGATCTGCAGATTTCATGGACATGTATATATACATCACAGCACCTTAGCCTCCCTCCCTCAAAATTGCCTCAGTTAAGACCTCTAGAGTATTCTGATTTCCCATAATTATGAAACTGCATAACCAGGCAGAGTATTAATCAGTACATAGAATACATTTTTAGTCCCACATAAATCAACCGAAAAACTTAAGATAATAATTCTGCATCAACTCATCACAGTCTGACACTTTAAAAATTAATATCCATTTTTAAGCAATTTGACTGTTCTGTGTTAAAACACATTTTGATATTTACCTTTTGTCTGCAGGATACTGCTCCATCAACCATGGAATATCAAACATGTAGTTGAACTGAAAAAATTAATGCACATTATGGTAACTGCCTTATCTTAATTGATAATTATAATCTATGTTAGCTTAATTGATAATAATAAAAATAATACTCATCACTGATAATGACCTCTCAATTTTTCTTACCTGCACTGATGCCTCTAGGTTACCCGTTGTATTTGAAAGGATATCTAATTTTATAAGATATATAGTAGAGAAATTAATTTTGGCAAGTGCAAATAAAATGTCATTTAATTAATCAAAGTACTACTCTAAGCTGACTGACAAGATGAACAACAATCAAACAAACAATAGTTATTCACACCATAATTCAAACAGGGAATTAATTTTAATTTATGGCAGCTCATTTTCATGAGTATATTTCCATTCCCTTCCCGAACCCTCTTGAGATGACAGTTTAAACTTGACAAAGACTGATTGATTGATCGATTGTTAACTTTCCCTATACAAGGTAAAAAAATCGTTGAGTATGATTAAGAAGTAAAACATCTAATTGTAATAGAGGAAGTGGGTACCTTTGATGCTAACTGCCAAATTTTTGGCATTAAATTCTGAAGGAATTCCTCGAACGGTGGTCAGTAAAAATGGCAAACACTTCACGTCATTCTTTGTGTCTTTTGATAATGATGATGAAGTTGATGACCCACTGGTTGTCAAATTACTAGTTAACTTCTGTCTTTTAGCTGGTGGAGACTTCTCCAACTCATCATCATCATCAGTGTCAGAGTCATAACCTTTAGCGGGTTCATTGGAAAAATAATTATTATCTATTAATTTTTATTAATCTTTACATAATACACTGTGAAACTTACATACCAGCCAACACAAAAATTATCTCTGGAATGTTGTTATGGTCAAGAGTAAAGCCAGTTGGATGTTGTGTGGTCAGGTTGCATCTTCATCTCCAAACTGATTGGTCAGGGCATGATCAACATTTTAAGAATATTTCAGGTTTAGAGGTCTCCTGACTTTTCCGTAAATAGGTTAAGTTATACATGAAGCAAATTAGCCACATAAAGTTGGTATACTAACTGTTTTGATTTGTATTCGATGGATAACTTATGTGAAAATCTGTTATAAATAAATTTGGTGAAAGCACTTCACGTAAGCTTACCTGGATGTCTGTATTCTTTAAAATGGAGCGGATTCTTACGATAACATTCTGTTCCGTATTTGCACATCGGTCTGCTGTCGATCTTTTCAACTCTTTTCTCTTCATCACCCATACTGCTCTTTCTGTTTGCAAAATAAAGAGCTTCGTTGATCTAAATAGCCCTCACACTAATTAAAAGGACTCACTTTAAATATCATCTACATCAGGAAAACTTTAACTTTTGCCGCCATCTTTTGTGCGGAATTATTGCGGGCTCAAAAGTAGCATGCGTAATAGAAAGCCCGACATGTTTACATCATTTTTCCGTTGCTAAATAATTTGCAAAGTAAACGGTAATGGCGGAAGTACATGTTATTGGCGAAATAATCGGTGCAAGCGGGTTTCCCTCGCATAATCTATACTGCAAATGGTCTGTTCATGTTGACGGTCTGTGGAAACTTTTAGCTGGACAAAAAGAGGGCCAGACGCAAGTGGACAACCCACAGAGCGAAGATTGTGCGCGATGGTGCCATCCAATAGACTTACATTTTGCCACAAAAGGGCTCAAAGGATGGCCCAAGTTCCATTTTCAAGTGTGGCACCAAGACTCTAATGGACGAAACGAGATTTATGGCTATGGTTACTGCCATGTGCCAACGTCCCCTGGAACTCACAATGTTGATTGCGTGACATGGCGACCTATAAGTTCAAGCAAATCTGAACAGCTTCGTAGCTTTTTTGTCGGCGGTGCACCACAGTTAAAAACTTCCGATGTCATCTACACTGGTGGAGACCGATATAAATTAAGAACGATCGCCATGGGTTCGGTACATTTGCAGTTAGGCGTGATAACAAGAAACTTTGACAAGTTTGGGGTCGAATGTTAGCAGAAATATTTCAACATTTGTAATTTTTATGTTTTAAAAACAAAATAATTTGGTTTAAATTTTGTCATAGTTGGACAAAGATGTAAAGCGTGGAGCAACTTCAGAAAACCCGGCCACTTTGGTTTTGCACACATGCTACATTTTAGTTACTATAAACACACTCTACAAATAACCCCCCTTCCCCCCCTGGCTTATCAATCTACCGAGGGTTTCTACAAGGAAGAATTATTACGCTAAAAAAGTCACTGAACAGCGAACTGTAATCATAATTTTTCTCAACTGTGCACTTCTTTGGTTGGAAACGTTTGAGTTATTGATGTCAATTCAGTTTACCAGTTAAAGTGCACCTAAACCCAAATTTTTTTTTTCGCTTAACGAAATAAGCTTATTTTTTGGAGTATTTCTGTGCAAAAATTTTTTAATTTGCTCAAATCTTTAATTTTCTATGCCCAGTCAAAATACGGAAAATCGGCCGCCATCTTGCCCCACGACCGAGTTTAAAGAAGAATGGCTCTAGCGGGTAATGTGACGTCAAATCGAGAACACGAAAGTCTGCATCTCACACATTTTCACTTGTTTGGGAAGATTGTCGTCGATATTGTCCGAAATATGCCGACTAGGTGTGTTGTATGAAGAATGTATGAAGCGCGATACCCTCTTGCAAATTTCGCACGTTGCTACATCCTTCTACAACACACTTAGTCGGCATATTTTCGGACAATTCAGAGGGGTCCTTGTAAATTCTTTCCGTGAAAAACATTGATTGTTTGTCATCAAGACATGAAAACATGACAAAGTCACAATACTTGCGGTCAGTAACAAACAGCTGTTGCTGCACTTGATAATAGTATTGATGAAGTATCGACTACAACCTTCCCAAACAAGTGAAAATGTGTGAAATGCAGACTTTCGTGTTCTCGATTTGACGTCACATTACCCACTAGAGCCATTCCTCTTTAAACTCGGCCGTGGGGCAAGATGGCGGCCGATTTTCCGTATTTTGACTGGGCATAGAAAATTGAAGATTTGAGCAAATAAAAAAATTTTTGCGCAGAAATACTCAAAAAAATAAGCTTACTTCGTTAAGCGAAAAAAATTTTTTGGGTGTAGGTGCACTTTAAGGTAGCACCCAACACTGTCCTGTATAATAACCTGTTATGCTCATGATGAGGGCTAAAAGCCCTAAAGACAGTATAATTATAACAGATATTTAAAGTAATATTCTGGTGTATTTAACTATTCACCAAAGTGGAGGTGGCAAGAGGATATTTGCTGACACAGCAGAGTCGGGTAAATATCCACCAGAAGCCACTGACACCAAGGAGACTAATTGTTTTAATGTGTACTAAGACAGGGAGATAATAAAGCACATAAAGATGAGTTTAATCCTTTTATTCCTACAATGATTACAATATTTTCAATTCTCCTTGTCAGCACCAAAAAAAATGTATCAAGAAAAGTAGGGAGAATATGGAGACTGATATTAAAAGGGTGGAAAGGGTTTATACTTGAACCATGCAAATACACAGGACATTAATTTTCTATTAAATTTTTGTTCTGTTTACCAGTGCATGTACCTGTCAAGTATCATGTTAACTAACTACTACAAGTTGCAAATGCACTTTTTCCCTTTAAAAATTTGAATTTAAAAGATAATACTAAAAATGACGCTGAGTCTTACAATGAAGAGAAACTTTCAAAAATAAAGAAATCACCTGTACAGTTCTAAGGTTTAAGACAACAACAACAACAACAACAATTTTTATTTAAGATCAGAAATATAGCTAAGTATATTGGTTTCTCCCCCGAAATAGCTTATGAACTAATCAAGGCGGGGAGATCTAAGGACAGTTTACAAGTACAAGATTTATCTATAGATGGACTACCAATGAAAACACTAAGTACTATGCAGTACTGGTACATAGAATAAGCATAAAACAGAGCAAGCATATTAAGATTATGAAAAGAGGCTAACCTAAAGTATTAACTTAATAAGATGGGAGAATTCAACATAATCATCTTCATAATTATCTTAAGGGCCAGCACTAAGGTTATATTAATCATGATTTGCTCTGATGAAAGGCTAACGCTTGAAAATTCAGCTTCTAAACTCTTAGTGGTGGCCACTTTACATTATCAACTCAGTTGATAAAACCAAATCATCTTGTTATACTCCCCCACCAATGCAGCACCAACGTTTCTTTAGAAACTTACCATCAATAATCATAATAGGTTCCCAAAAAGACACAATAATATTATGAGTTTAGTGTATTGTGAACTAATTGACCTTCTTGTGATATCTAGTGGATAAGCTCTTTATTTACAAAAGTGGCCTTTCTCTGAATGGTCTTGATCAGTAAAAAATTCAATGTTTTTAGCAGACAAGAAGAACTACCTATTCAGAACCACCAAGTTAAATGTCAATGGCCAACATGTTTTGTCTTAAATTATGTATTTACTAACTTAATGCCAGGTAGATTATTGGGGAAATTTGGCAAAATTATATTTTGTTGCACCACATACTTAGCAGTAAGATGCAGCCCAAGTTCAGAAAAACTTTGAGGCTGTGCAGAGGTTTTTACTTAAAAAGAATGGTGTGCCTTATAATAAAAAAGTACAATAATCCATTCTCTGTTCTTGAATCCTTCAAGATTTTCAAAAACTTGAAATAAATAACAAACAGTGGGCATATTAATGCTGTCAAGGCAACAATTATGACATATCAGACACAGGGCTCAACACTAACTTTTCAACATACTAGCCAAGTGGCTAGTGACAAATTAAATCTTACAACAATTTTGGTTTGTTTACTAGCCAAACTGGTTAGTGGAAATAAAAAAACCACTGACCAAAACTGAATATCTACTAGTCTGTGGCTAGTTGGCTACAGTTAGTGTAGAGCCCTAAATCACTATTATCTTGCACTTGCTTCAATCCACACTGGCACACAATCGCCTTCTTAGTGCTAAGACTAAAACTCAAATGCCCCCCCTTATACATTATAGAAGCAAAGAGGGATGAATTTGGGACATGTTCATAGTTTACATTTCATCATCTTCAAAGCCTAAATCTTCTTCTGGAAAGTCACCCAATGTGACATCCTTGGGTTTAATGAATCCTCCATATTTGGGTGGACATGTGAAGTATCTTTTTCCAGCAACACTGAAAATGGAAAAAAAATTAACAGCACCAGTCATTACATTTGAGGTATGTTATGACTTAAATTAAATGTACCTACAGTACCCCTACTGCTGTCTAACATTTTGCTTTGAAATTTGAAAGTAAGTTTGGCATCATGCAGCAACCCAGTTCACAAAGACAGAGTAGAAAGTATGTTGGAGGATAGTTCACAGAATTCAGGTTCAAATTATTGCAGAACATTTCTTTTTTTCAGAATTATGAAGATTGTAATTTATCTAAAACAAAGGAAAAACAAGTTTAAAAACTTAGTTGTATAAAGCTAACACAGACATTTTGACGCATAAGCATTCTCCTGGTGTTTTGGGTTTTTTAACTCTAATTGAAAAGTAATGTTTTCAAAACCCATTAAAATGATTTTTTTCCTCCATCCTGATTTAAAAACTCAAGATCATAATTTGGCTAAGGAATGAACTAAAAATTAAATGATTTTTAAACTACACCACCCTGTAGACATTTACATTCAATCTTGTTGAAAAGTAGCCATGGAAGATGCTAAATAAGAAGTAAATAAAAACATCTACAAATTTGAAGTTTAGTACCTGCCGTCATTTTTTCCAAACGGTTCGTCATACTTAACTCCGACCCACCAGCCAGGTTTGAAGCCTGTTTTCCCTACAAAGGAAAAAAGAGAATTAAGATTTTTGGCTCTTGCTGATGAATGGAATTTGAATCATTGCCTAACAGCCTCCACATAATTATTGGTGGATAAGAGTACCATGGTTCATCACAAAAAGCTCCTCTTTGTGTTTAACTTGTTTATAACATCAGATGTTCAGCACTCATAAAGCTAATGGGCCTGAAAAAGGGTTGTCAGAACACTGGGTTTAGAGAGCATGTTGTAATTACCAACTTAGATCAGATTTGCAAAAAAATGTGTCCTCACATTCTGCACCCTGCAATTGACCTGACCCTTAAGCTCTGATGAGTGACCATGACAGAATTTCTCTTTACAACATCAACAGTCAGAGTGTCAAGCAGACAAGTGGTGAGAATATATAGAAATATCAATTAGGGAATTATTAG